>NC_135616.1:32739848-33042878 GCF_053574225.1 Canis aureus
AATTCAATACAAGCAACACTGCTTTTTGGGTCTCATGAGCCAGATAATTCAAAACACCTAAGACAAAACCAGATGCTCTGTGGACCTGTCAAAAACTCAGTAGGATATATACCTAGTAGTGCAATTGCTGGATCATAGGGTAGATATATTTTTTAATTTTTAAAAACTGGCTATACCAGTTTGCATTCCCACCAACAGTGCAGGAGGGTTTTCCGATTTCCCCACATCCTTGCCAATATCTATTGTTTCTTGTGTTGTTGATTTTAGCCATTCTAACAGGGGTGAGGTGATATCTTATTGCAGTTTTCACTTATATTTCACTTATATTATACCACTAATGATCAGTGGTATTGAGCACCTTTTCATATGTCAACCATCTGGATGTCCTCTCTGGAAAAATGTGTATTCATGTCTTCTACCCATTTTAATTGGATTATTCATCTTTTGGGTGTTGAGTTTTATAAGTTCTTTAAATATTTTGCATAGTAAATAGGTATTTGCCCAAAGAATACAAAACTGCTAATTCAAAAGGATACATGCAGCCCAACATTTATAGCAGCATTATCTATATAATAGCCAAACTATGAAAACAGTCCAAGTCTGCATCAACCGATGAATGGATAAAGAAGATGGTGTGTGTGTGTGTGTGTGAGAGAGAGAGAGAGATACACAGACACATATACAATGTAGTATTACTCAGCCTAAAAAAGAATGTAATCTTGCGATTTATAATGGCATGGATGGAACTAGAGAGTATTATGCTTAGTGAAATAAATCAGAGAAAGACAAATATCACATGATTTCACTATGTGGAACTTAAGAAACAAATCAAGCATGGGGAAAAAATCGGCAAACCAAGACACAGACTCTTAACTATAGAGAACAAACTAATGGTTATCAGAAGAGAGGTGGGTGGTGGGTGCAGGGGATGGTTTCTCTAGGTGATGGGGATTAAGGAGTATACTTGTTGTAATGTGCACTGGTTGTTGTATAGAAGTACTGAATCACTAAATTGTACACCTGAAAGTAATGTTATACTGTGGTAATGAACTGGAATTTAAATAAAAAATAAACTCAATAGGAAATCATAGTTGAGGTTTCTAGACTTTCTTTAAAGTATGTATTTATTTACTTATTTATTTGAGAGCACAAGTAGGGAGGAGGGTCAGAGGAAGAGGGAGAAGCAGGCTCCCCACTGAGCAGGGAGTCCCATGTGGGGTTTGATACCAGAACCCTGAGATCATGACCCAAGCCAAAGGCAGATGCTTAACTCACTGAACCACCCAGGTGCCTCAAGGTCTCTAGACTTTTGAAAGCTAAGCCAAGGCCTCTTCTTCAGAAACAAATAAATCCCTTATGAGAAGTAGTTTTTAGCTTGCCAGTGGATTCTAACAAAGAAAAGAATGCAAGAGTACCTGGTTACATTTGACATACCCTGTTTATTTTAAACTGAGAGTAATCAAACCTACCATGGTATAAAGTCAGATGAGCCCAACAATACTTATTAGCAGATTGTACTATTACTTAGGATCTTGGGCATAGGGAAGTCATGATGGAAAAAAAACAAAAAACAAAAAAACACCTCCTAGAAAGAATGCCTCATATACCAGGGTGCCTGAGCAGAGATGATGGGACTAGAACTCACTCGGATGGTTCTCTACGAAATAGCCTTCCTTCTCCTTTGGCTTCCTCTGGGATGGGAAACATACAAAATGTAAGGAGGCAATAAAGATCATTTTGTCATGAAGCATATTTGTCAGGGGTGGGTCTATGATTTTTGAAAAGTGGATGATATACCATTTTTCCCTATGCATTTAGACATTTGAGGAACTGAGCCTAAGAAGGAGTAAATGAATTGCCTAAGGTGACAGTATTAGGAAATGGTGCAGCTGATGTGGAAGTTCAAGGGCTCTCATTCCTCATCTCTATGTACTGTTTTGTTCTGTAACTTTGGTTTTGTTGTGCTTTAACTCTCATTTCTTGAAGCCTGCTAAGAGAATACTTCTACTCCAGGCTTAAAGCTATTAGAGTAGGCCCTCAGTCCCTGCTATGCTCCAGGGAATTTTCAGTTTTCTTATGGCCAAATAACCACCTTCACCTGGCCTCCCATCTAGTCACCCTTTCATCTTACTCCTTATGCATGAGTAATTGGTCTTCAGATCAGGCTACTTTTCTTCTCAGAATCTGCCAGTGTCATTTTATCATTGCTCTTGTCCTTTACTCCTGTCAACATTGTGTTGATCTCTGCTCATTATTTAATTCACATCATAAAATTCCAAAAATCAGGTGTTGGGGAACTCAGAGCAAGAGCCAAGAAAATGCTGAAGTAGACAATAACAAAAAATTTTGGTCTTGCTTCACTTTCTTCGTACAGGCACAATATCTGTGATCTTGCTTTATACCTAGAGCCTAGTGCTGACCTATCCCTATTTTGTTTTCTGGGAAAGACATTTTGTTCTTTGTGGTCCTTTATGAACACTACCAAAGAGAATTCCCTGCCTTCTCCACCCTGTGACTCAGAGAGTTATTTTGACGTTTTGACAGCTATTATGTCGGTACTGTGTTTCTTTTATTTCCTCCTTTGACTTAGGTAGAGCTCTATGGAGCATTGGAGACCTTTTAATCAATGGCCCAAATCTTCATTTTTCACTGACTTTGACAACTGTCTCATATTTTTCCTTCCCTCCTCTGGCCCAGAGCTAGCCTGCTTCCCCTCTTGCAGGCACATGCGGGACCTCGCCATTCTGCAGGCTGACAGGATGGGACACAAGTGAATAGCGACTGGCCTGATGAGGATGTTGTCAGATGCAGTCAGCCTTTGCTCAGAGAAAGCAGGTCCTGAGTGCTCTTCCAGCTGCTGCCTCCTGGGCCCGTGGCTATGCCCTGGTTGCTCCAGGCTGGCAGTAGGGCTTTCAGAGAATGATTGTCATGGAGTTCTCAAAATCAAGCAGAGAAAAAGCCCAGCAGTCATTTAGCCTTGGGTGTGATATGTTCAAACTTGGAAGCATTCTCAGGAAAGCTAAGTAGGATTCAAGGCAACTCTTTAACTCTATCTGAAGGGTGGAGCCCAAGAAAGAAATAACTGATCAAACATCTTAAGTGCAGATTAACTTTAAAAACCAGGAGTTATTGACAGCTCCTGTTTCTGTTTTGTTTCTTTTTTTTGGTTCCTTTCCCCCAGATGCTGACCTCCTGGTTTCCAGTTACAGGCCTAACAGGAGGCAAAAATGAGAAAGTAAATGTATTTTCATATACTTAAGTGTGTATCCTTTATTACAAATACAATATTTGGTTAGGGAAGGCAAGTCCAGTAACCAGTTAAAAGAGCAGTAGATACTGTCTCTGGTCCTGGGACTCTACAGGCTGGAAATGTCTCTGTATCTCTTTTACTTGTAAAACTACTCTTTTATTTGCCCTTTACTGATCAGTAGTGATTAAGTTAAAGTTCCTTTCCTTCACAAGAATGTAAGTTCTCTAAGAGGAATGGATTCCTCATAAATATGTATATTTCCTGTACGCTTTAGTAAAGTATCATGCCTATAAGGAGACAGTGCAGTGTAGGGGAAAGAGCAAAATCTTTGGCATGAGACAGATTGGATCTTTAGCTACAAAGTCCTTGGAAAATGCTGTATTTATAGAGGGAGATAAGTAGATGGCTGTTGTGCTCCCCTATTAAGTAAATATCTGTCAATTAATCACAGATATGCAATTTTCTTTATGTGTTATAGGTAAGATTAGATTATTATTTTATAAGGTTATTATAACCTTATTAGATTATTATCTTATTTAATTAAGATTATGTGATACAGGAAGTTATGAGTAAATCAGAAAGTTCTGGCAAAAGTAAAAAAATACCAAGGACAGGAAGCGCTAGGCAAGACCAGCAGTACTTTAGATGAATAAGATGCTATGCAATATGACGTATCAGCCAAGAATCTTTTTTTTTTTTTAAGGTGACCCTCTTTTTTTTTTAAGATTTTTTTTATTTATTCACGAGAGACACACAGAGAGAGAGGCAGAGACATAGGCAGAGGGAGAAGCAGGCTCCATGCAGGGAGTCTGACGTGGGACCCGATCCTGGGTCTCCAGGATTATACCCTGGGCTGAAGGCAGCTCTAAACCACTGAGCCACCTGGGCTGCCCTCAGCCAAGAATCTTAAGATGAGAACTGATTGCCAAAAATTATCTGTTGTGTGTCCTGAAGTATCATTCTCTCCTGCTCTCACTCCTTATATGTAATTCCACTCTCCAAATGCATTCCAAAGCTGTCTGCTTTTATCCATTTCCTTAGCCACCATTCCAGAGGAAGCCACGGTTCTCCACCAGCAGGATTGTCTGATCTGTTTCTGTTCATTTCCCCTTAGGCCCTGCTCTGTACAGAGGAACGAGGGTGACTCTTTAAAAATATAAATCAAATCATGGCAATACACTGCTAAAATGCCTAATGGCTTCCTTTTGAAATGCAATATTTTAATACTGGTATACAATCTGCTTTTTTACTAAAAGATAGTACTGCATGTGGGTGTCTGGCAGATTATATTCTAACAGAACAAGGTTTGATGCCAGCGGTTTGAGACATGTGCGGAGGGCAAGTGGGTGGCTAGTAAATACTGTAAACTATATTAGATAAGAAGTGACATTTAATAGGGAGGAAATTTTTGTTTCAGCATAAGTCATATGAAGATGAAGACCAAACCAGAATGATAAAATTAATTCTACGAACACCCTTTACTATTTTTATTTTTTTAAGATTTTATTTATAATTCAAGAGAGAGAGAGGCAGAGACACAGGCAGAGGGAGAAGCAGGCTCCATGAAGGGATCCTGATGTGGGACTCGATCCCAGAACTCCAGGATCATGCCCTGGGCTGAAGGCAGTACTAAACTGCTGAGCCACCCAGGGATCCCCTAGGAACAGCCCGTTAGCCTGGCTTTCTTGTCTCAAGTGTTTCCCATTCTGTCCCAACGGAACCTTCATTTGGTGACTAGAAAGAAGGCAGCTGAGTTTGTGTTTGTTTCTAAAAGGTGAGAATGAAAAGGTTACATAGTACAGTGAAACTTCCATGTGAATATGTGTTTTTATTTGAGTTATACAAAGCTTCCTATTAATTTCACAGAGGGCAAGAAATTCTGTAAAAGTTGAGACCTTTTGATCTTCTGAGCTTATGAAATGTCTGTTTATAGGCTTAAATGACTCTCAATCACATGTTTTAGCATCTGTTGGGGTTAAGTGCATGCTTGTGCCCTGCTCCTACTTGCCAAACACCAGAAATCCTTTCTTGATGGAAATTCAAATTTCTTGAGGGGTCAGCTACCTGGCTGTCCTATCAGATTACTTTCTAGTCCTTGATGTCACTCACATTTAAAAGTGGTTTCTCTTCTAGCCAGAAACTGCAGCTTGGAATGTCAACACTTAATATTTTATGGATGCTTATTATAATAAACAATGAAGGGAAAAATATAAGCACAGAGCTACCTTCAAAGGACCACAGAGTATAAATAAGCAACTGGGCTTAGGATAGAAAAATGGAAGTGCCATGTTCGAATATGAAGAGGAAAGATTTCCTAATGAAATGTGATCATAAGACCAGAATCACCAACAGTAATATATTACTGAATGAATCCAACATTTCCTAACTAACAGCATATATCTTTTTAAAACAGTATAATTAAGAAATGAAGCATTAAAATGTGGAACTGTCTCTGTCACTGTGGGAAATAATCTTCCTTTTTTTAATTTACAGAATGCTTTTGCAGAATTTGTTTTGTAAAGTTGACTAAATCATGTTGAAGCAAGGCATATCAATAAATATTTTGAATTCTTACTGTGTTTCCTGTTCTTGGATACACTGTGCAGTAAAAGAATAATAATAATAAAAAGAACCACCTTTGCTTTCCAGAAGTTTGCTGCCTTAGAGAGGAAATAAATCTATAAAACAAGACAGGATAGCATCAAATGCTAGAGTTTTCAGAATAGACTTCAAATGCTCCAGCATTTTACTTTTGTTGGGAGTCCTATTTGTCTCAAAAACAGATGGATGCCATTCAGAGTCTGGGGAAAATACAAAGTAGGAAAGATTGTTATCTGTGGGATGCATCCAAATGTCCCTGTCCACCTCTCTTCAAGGAGTGATATGGTATGCCCCCCTACAGCTATGGGCTGAGGCTCCTGGAAGCATCACATAGTTCTTTTCTACCACTTGTATCTCAAATTACCTTTCCTAAAATATGCCAGTACAGAAGGTGCAAGCCCTCATCTGACAAAAAAAAAAAAAGGTTTTCATTCTTAATGGCTTTTTAAAAAAGACTATTAACTGAAAATTCTTTCCAACTTGTCTCCAGCAAGTCTGTCTACTATGTTTAACTCCAATGGGTACCCAAGATAGGTGTGAATAAAAACTTGACCTAGTTACATTATCTTTCTTGTCTTTATGTCTCTTGTTCAAAAAATGGGAACAGATTTATACTAGATAAGATCTAAGGTTCCTGTCCTAATCAAAATATATTTTAAAATCTCATATTTGGGACATTCTCCAAGTGTCATTATGTTTTTTTTCATGTTTTTCTTTTACCCACTGGTGTATTTTTGATTATGTATATTCTCATCCATCTCTGCTAGTTAGAAATAAAATCCTGAAAGATCCAGATAACACCAAGTGTGGTAATAAACTAACCATTCAGAGTTCAAAACAATATTAGACATTAAATCCAAATAGAAATCTGTCCAGTTCCATTTATTGCATATGTGTATGTATGTATGTACATATATATATATGTGTGTGTGTGTATAAATTATGACTCCTGATTGCCTACATAAGGAAATTAACATTGTAAAAAAAAAACTGAAGCAATATTTTTTTAATATTAAATGTATGGCTCCATCCCCAATGTCTTGGCCATCTGTCCATCTCTTTTCCTAATATCTCCCTTTTTTTTTTTAAGTACCTCTGCTCATTCCCTAAATGTTTTATATGACCTAATAACATTGTGATCTACCTTCTGGTTCAAGCTAGAAAACATTCTGATTTCGTCTTTGTTATCGGTCCTATCTCCTATTCATAATTAAATGTCATTGCTAAGTAGTGCTCGATCTTGGTAAATTACTTCTCATTGCTTTGATTTACTTATCTCTAAAATGGGGATGATTACAGTGTTTTTCCCATTGGATTGTGATGAGGAGTAGATGAGACAGTGTGCAATAATATGTTTTGAAATGTCCCTGACACATATTAAGATGAATGCTAACTATGATGACATTATCATCATTTGCTGGGCTAAATAAAGTATCTTTCTTTATCTTCTTGACATTGGTGTTTGAATTCCACTGGTCTTCCTGACAAAAAACCAGGAAAACCAGAATTATCTTTCTAAAATCAGGTTCTCATCATGCTGCTATGATTTAAAAGCATTCAAGGGTTCCTCCTATGTGTAGAATAAAGTCTAGACCCTTACCAAGGTGTACAGACAAATGAAAATGGTTTACAACTATTATTTCAGCCTTATCTCCAGGTAATAGTCAGCTTTGTATTAAAGATGGTGCTGACTTAGAGGACACATGAATAGGCAAGACTCAGCCTTTCTCAGCACCCTATGCTGTGGCTGCAATGAGTCCTGGTATAGTTGCTTGCCTCTGCTTTTGCTCAGTCTTCCTCCTGCTTTGAACATCCACTTGCCTCCTTTTCTCTGTGTAGTGAATGTGAACTCATCCTTCTAAGACTTACTAAGATGCCCTCTGCCTTTTGAAGCCTTTTCTATGATACAAGTGTATATACTTGTCTGCTCATTAGTGTTCCCACAGCACTTTGTTTCAGTCTTAGCACTAAAAACACAAAGGTTCTGGGTTGTTCAGATATGCGTTATAAACTAATCAAAACCATGAGCTGGGCTGGGAGCATGATGGGAGTTGAGAGGGGGCCTTCCTGTTATTTTTAAGTACTTTTCCAGGTATTTTTCTTATGTTGTACCATTTATTCCTTGCAGTGAGGCCATGAGGATTTATAGGCCCCAAATAACTTTGGGAGGTTAAATTACTTGTAACATCTATGAAGTATAAAAATGCAAGCTAACTCTCTATTAGGGATAGAATGTTCTCTCAAAAATCACTAAATGGATTGCAAAGATAACTTTTTTCAATACCAACATTTATAATATCCCCAACTTCACTGAGATGTAATTGACATGGTATCTAAAGATTTTTACAATCCCTGTAAAAATTCCAACGTCATTTTTCACAGAAAGAGAAAAAACAACAACTAAAAATTGTATGAAACCACAAAAGGCCCCAGATAGCCAGAGCAATTGTGAGAAAGAACAAAGCTGGAGGAATTACATGTCCTAATTTTAAACTAGATTACAAGGTCGCAGTAATCAAAACAGTATGATACTGGCATAAAAGTGATGCAGGAAAGATGTTAGGGTTCGAAGCCAATAGCTAAGAAAGAATTCTTGAGATATCTGTGGTACAAAAAGATGGTTTTATTAAAGCAAGAGAACAGGACCAGTGGGCAGAAAGAGCAGTGCTGGGGGCATGGGGAGTGGTCCATTATGTACTTTCCAGTTGGGAAGGGGTTAGGGATAATGTAAGTCTCTAAGGAATTTTGGAAGCAAGGTTTCCAGGACCTTCAGGGGGCTAGTTATTGTTGGAGAAAGTTATTTTTACCCTCTGATAAAACCATAGTCATGAAGCCCTTCAGATGTGTATCAGTGGGCCATATGCTTGGGGGATGTTTGCCAACACTTATCTTGGGTGGTAGGGGTAAAGGAAGTTTCCAAAGGGATTTTTCTATGTTAAAGTAGACTTACAGGATCCTGGGGATCGGGATAATGCTGCCTTTTGCCTTTAACAAAGTATGAACAGTTGAGTTTCTAGAGGAATGCCATTCTGTGTGTTTTAAGGACTTATGAATGTACTGTGAGTAGTAAGGAAACTTCATTTTTCTTTTGCCTTTGTTTCCTACATCAAAAGCAGCCACCACAAATCAGTGGAACAGAATTGACGGCCTAGAAATAAACCCTCATGTATATGGTCGACTAATATTTGATAAGGGAGTTAAGGATACTCCATTTGAAAATGATATCTTTTCAATACATGGTGCTGGGAAAACTGGATAGAAAAGTCTTTTGGATAATTCGTATCTCTATTTGTCTTCACCAAGAATTGACCCTTTTTTTTCCTGCCAATGAAAACTTAAGTTTAGATTAACCCCTCTACACAGGGCAGCATTTTGCAGGCATCCTCAGAGGTCCAGCGTTCTACAGATCTTCCTTGAAGCTGCTTTGGGGGCAGGAGGGGAGTTCTAGCCCTTTGTCCTTAACCCCTTTTAACCAGAGACCCTGGTTAAAAGTACTATAGTACTTTGTACTTTGAATTGAGGTTCCTTGGAGTTTGGTTTTAAAAAATCCTGCTTCAAATGTTGAAGGTTTTCTGATCTATGTAGCATCTTTAGATCTTATACCTCATTATGTATTTCCCCAGTAACATTCCACCCAACACCACCCACAACAAATAAGCAGTAGTCCCAATTTTTAATTTAAAGTTTAAGTTATGGCAGTCCGTAGTGAAAAGGATTGCAGGATGAAGAACGTTTCTGAATTTCTTTTGAATCATAGATTGTTGGTCTTGGAGCTCCGAAAACAGGTACCTGCAGGGTTGAGAGGAAGTGCATTCACCTAGACACCAGGTGTGAAATCTCACAATCCGTGTCTCACTCCCAAGTGGGGCTTCAACAAACGCAGGAAGCCTTGGAGCTTTCATGGTGGGAAGGACCCACTCTCTGGGTCTGTTTTTGTCCATTCTGACCCCTTTGGCATGGAATCTTTCTTTTTAATCTGAATGGGAATGCAATTTCCCAGCCCCCCCTTGGAGGCTCAGCTCAGGAGGGAATGTATTCCTGTCCATGTGGCAGAACCACCCTGCAGACAGTGTCAATAGGAAAGGTCACCGGCTGATATGCTGCCAAGTGGCTAGTTCTTCAGGCCAAGATGTGTTCAGCCCCTCCCTCCTCAGGGGCAGAGGCATTAAAGTTAAATGTTACAGATGTGAGGGGATGGCAGCAAGCATGTTGGGCTTGCGAAAGAGCTCAGGCTGGGGATAAAAATGCTGTGCACGGTAATAGAATTTATTTTCTGAGCAGAAGGAGTTTTTAAGGACAAAAAATAAAAGGAAAATTAGTTGAAACTCTAGGGCCTCTAATAATCCAGCCCCATCCAATTTGCCCAACTGTATTTTTCCTAATGTGTATATACATCTCTGATCTCTTCTCTGAGAGTCTGTACACATTTGATTTCCGTTTGAAGGCCCTCTACCCCTTGCCCTTTCTATCCATAAGCTACAGACTAAGTGGATATTTGTGAGCTAGTTTTATTTTTTTGTTGTTTTTATGTTCAAAGGCAAGACTATTGAACTGATTTTAAATGCATATCTTTTACATACAGGTCTTTCCTTTCTTAATATTATTTGTTTTCACATGCATATTTATGAAACTTATGAAGTCGTATAGACTAAGGGAGAAAGAGCTACCCAGGCCATGAGATTCATGTTTTAGGACCATTAAGTCTCTGAGTAGCAAATATAACTGATAATGTGTGATTGGTTGGTTGTCCCAGAGAACTGGCAGCTCATAGAATCTCCTTGTCAGAGATGAAAGCCGCAGTTGATAGTATCTTTTCTAACTGTCTGGGGTGATTAATGAGTGAACTCTCATATATGGGAAAAATATCTGCCATTTATTAATGGAGTGCATATTTGAGCTGATTTTCTAATAATAGAGATGGGTAGAGGTCTATTAGGGAAGCTCAGTCTCTCAGTTCTTTTTGCATTTGGTACTTAAATTTGTAAAATGAATGGTTGCACTTGCCAAAACGAGGCAAAAGTGGAGAGAGGTGTAGTAGTGAATCTGAACCAAGCATGGTCAAGAGTCCCAAAAGCAGACATTCAGAGAAAGCCCCCATAGGTAGATGGTAAGTATCAGAGACTTTGAGGGGCGCATGGCATGGACATAGCCAGAATGATGATTGTTGCCAGCCAGGACTCTAATTCTTTGCAGAAGGCTAGGGCCAGTTCCAAAGAACCAGGAGGGCACATTTAAGACCTCATAGTGTAAGTACAAATGCCCAGGATAATGAGACAGAGACACCATTGCTAGAGCTAAAGGATAAGGATAGTCAACAAATTAGGAGGTACCACACATGTCTTCATATGCTGGTATGGCACAATCCCAGAGAACCACTCTGTTTGGTGGCAGGTCCAATCCCACAGAAAAGACAAAGATAATTATTCAACTTTGGTTTACCTATTATTTCCCAAACTCCTCTTTAACTACGTGTGTGTGTGTGTGTGTGTGTGTGTGTGTGTGTGTATGAGAGAGAGAGTGAGACTGACAGCATCTAAGTTGGCCTAAGACCAGAAGCATGGGTAGTCTGTTCAGTGCTTCTTCAAGACCGAGTACATGTGTACAGGAGTAGGCAGCCATGCAGATTCCATGGTGGGAAGGTGTGGAAGTTCTTTTCTGATTGCTCCACTTCCCACACCCCCACACCAAGTGAAATAAAGTCATTAGCTAAGATAGAATGTGGAAAAGCTATTGGAGAGAGATGAGAAGAAAGAAAAATGATTATTTAGGAAAGGAGTCAATTCTCAACTTTATCAGACTCCTCCCTTGATTTTTTAAAGCATCTCAGCAAAGCTTGCAATAGCTTGCTGGTCCAGGGAAAGATTCCTCTTTTTTGTCTTTGGCTACTGTATTACAAGTAAATAACTTTCTCTTATATAAGTCTATATCAGGGCCAGATTAAAAGATACAGATATCCTTGGTAGACTAGTAATTTGGTGCCTTTTCAAAGTGATTTTATTTAAGTAGGGCAAATAAGGAACTTAATTTACTGTATAAATTGGCTCTCAAGCAGCTGCCCAGCTGGTTCACTCCTTACCTGAGCTCTGGCCCAAATGGCCACTCATAGTGAGTGATGGCTGAAGTGGCATATGGGGGCATGGAGCTAGAAAGGGCAGTGGGCCAGGAATCCAGAAATGTGCATCCTGGCCTGGGCCCTGTCAGTACCCACCTCTCCTACCTGCAACTTGGGAGCAAGTTACTTGTTGTTAATGGGCAATACTGTCTCATCTAGAGTTGGATTAATCTTTAATGTAACTCTAAATTCTAAAATAGGAAAGTAATTCCATTACTAATCACATGCATAGTATGTAAAAAGATGTAGCTACAGAAAGGGAAAATAATGTGAACGAGTGTTGAGCATCTTTTATGTTTCAAACAAATGCTGAGATCATCTTACCAGCTGCTGGCTGCCCAGAACAGAGCTGGCACATTAGCTCATTTAGCAGATCCAGACCCGTTAGATAAGCTTTAGGTGTCAATTGCCAGTACCCTCCAAGGTCTGTCTAGCGGAATGGGAGAGAAAAATCTTATCTGTCCCTGGGTTATTCTTGCCTGGAAGGCCAGTTTTCATACTAATTTCTGTGTTTGCCAGACACAGCACCCTGGTTTCTCTGACTGTCCATGGAACTATGTATGAACACACATATAACACTGATCTTGAACATCTGCCTGTGTCCCTTCTATATACTGCTCCCTGCTCCAGAGAGCAGTGAAGTGGCCAAAGAAGGCTTGCATCCTGCCCCTGGACAAGTTGGTACCGGTTGTAATTTCTCTATGACTCAGATATGGTATGAACTGTCCTTAGTAAGGCTCCTGAGGACAACTGTATTTTAGCTTTGTCAGAGAGGATACGTAATACTTCATAAGCATGTTATGTTGAATTCAATTGGACTGAATATGCTAGAATTCATAATATCGCTCAAGGCCAGGGATGTTCTAAGAAGCAATAATAACGTAGAGGACTTTGCCAGACCCAAACACAAGTAAATGTCAACTAATGTGTCCAAATTGACTTGATAACTTGAGTTTTTCTATCTGATTTTATGTCTTGATTGGCTCAGAATAAATGTCCTATCTCATATTCCAGGTAATGATTTTTGTTAATGTTCTATTTTCCTTATGCCCTGTCCTACCCAAATGCACATGATTCTTGAACAGTGCATTTTAGAGACTAAGGGAATTGACTATCTTGACTCATTTTGGCATTCATGTGAATGTTGGTGGGGGTAGGGGCCAAAGCTAATTCCTTGGTGATTATTCTGCAAATGAGCACTGGCTAAGTTACAACAGAATTAATGTAAAATTAAATATTACAGTAAGGCTATTACCAAAAGAGGTCACAGTGATGAATGGCCTATTTAAATGAGACCACCAGAAGGAATTAGAGCTGGAACCTATTAATCCCAGTCAGTTTGTAGGACTCCATTTTTATGCAGATTAAACTATATTTCAGGTTGATAAATCAGCATGACGTTCTCTGTGACAGAGCCAAATTTCTTTTCCATTCTTTATTTCCATGAGGTTTGGGCCGCAGCTAGGTAGGTAGAGCATCCAGGAACAAGCAGCAGTGATTAAGGCTGGAGTGGCAGATGATTGTTTGGTTCATATTGCTGGACCTCAGGTCCGACTTCCTTTTCTTTTAGGATGACAGCCAGTGAATTTAGGCCTGCCAATAATTGTAGAATTATTTGTGTTGATTGTGTGAACATCTAGTGCTGTTCTTACTCCTACTTTTTTTTCTCAGGAATCCAGTTGTATTTCTGAGCTATTGTTTGTCTCTCTTTGGAAAAGTCCTGGTATCACTAATGTATTTTTTCTTCTCCCTAAATTAAGAGAAATTCAATGAAATATTTCTGGAAAAACCTATGTCCTTTATATAGAGCTTCAGAGGAAACAGTTGCAAACCTAAAGTAGATAAATTCCATGTTATTTGCCCGATTGGAAACGGTTGGCTCCAGAATATGTGATGAAAGAGAGTGATGGATAATGCAGCTGGGAGTGAGGGCAGCTAGTTTAGCCCTACACTAACCAGCTCTCTGACCTTGGACAAATCACTGAAATTAAAACATATAGCACAGCACATTGTGCATGATAGGCTCTCAATGAATATTTAGTATTCAGTGGAGTGAACTTAACTTCTCTGATCCCAGACTTCCTTCTAAATTAGGCAGCATATCTTGCATGGATGGAAAAGTGTGACAACTGCAATTGACCCACTTGCCTTAGAAAATAGGCCTGTCAGCTCTCAGTGGTCTCAACAAATGTTCTGGATGAACAACTTCCTGGCTTAATTCAATATTGTTTAGTGTTTTAAAGTTTTTGAAAATGCTTTCATTTCTCTGATAGTCAGGTATTCCATCCAGACTAGGAAGAGTAGGCATCTTTATTTGCCTGATAAGGAAGCACAGGGGCAGAGATTAACATCTTCTCCAAAGTGACACGATGATTAGCCCTCCCACAGGGCTAGAACTCAGATGGGCAATGTTCAGGATTGTGTTCTATCCTTTACTCCTAACTTGTGCAATAACATAGAGGTGATACTATTTAATAAAAAAATAAGTGGCCAAAGAGAATAACCCTTCAGATCTGAAGGCCATGGACACCTGAAGGGTGGGTTGAAATCAGGATTTGCGGTGGTACCCCTTAGTGTCACTGTAGGTTGACTGAGCTCCTTGTCATTTTCTATACCACTTACTGACCCAGTGAGTGGTGAATGGGTTAGGGAGGGAAGGAAATTGGCTTGGTCCCCAGAAGTGTCACATTGTGGTTGAGGTGTGACCCAGTTATGTCATGAGCAGCAAGTCTCACAGAGGGAAAGAGTCTGGAGCCTGGCCAGTGCGGTAGAGAAGCCACATGGTCAGTGAGGACTGGATGCTCTCACTACAGCAGGAAGCAGCCTCCTAGCTGTGTGCCATCTTGGGAATTTGTGATCATGCCAAAGCTAAGGACAGGGACTGTTTGTACATAGAGGAGGTTACTCTCTGAGGGACTGTACTCTCTGAGGACTTCAGATGGCCTGGAGGAGTAAGACTTGCATTAGAAATATTCGGAACATAGCTACTGCAGTGATTAATTGTAGAGGGAAGAGATAGCCATTGAGATGCCTATCGGTAGGGTAGGCATTACACTGAAAGGAGAAAGAAAAGGAGTGTTTATAGCAAGGGATAGGAGATGAGCCTTCATCCCATCCCTTAGATTATTTTTTATGATTAAGAATTTTTTTTAATTCATTACGTTTGAGTATCATTTTTTTTTTACGTTTGAGTATCATTACAGAAAATTTTATAGCACAGAGTTGTTTAACATTATTGTTCCTTTGCTCTTGATTTCCACATGAGTACTGTTAACCCTAATATCTGTACAAGACCAGTATTTGATTTGTTTGTTTGTTCTTTACAGTTTTACATATATTGGTTAAAAAGGCTGTCAGCACTTAAGGAAGCATTCCCCCTCCCCCAACTCCAATTTGTGTGGGATAGGGAGTTGAACCTACGATACCCACTATCCTACTGGCCATCTTATCCCTAAACCAGCCCAGTCTATTTGTCTGTCTTGTGTCCAGATACAACTCCTTTCCAAATTGTGATTCTAAAATTTTTAGGAGTCCAAGGTTTAAACCTGACTATATTAGCAATGCTAAAGTGCTAATCATAATTGATTCTCCTAGACTTCTGACTGCGCCAAACCCAGCTATTTGACTAGCCGACTTATCATACTGCCCACCCTTATTTCCCTTTGCATAATTAAGCAGTTATCCACACTCCATGCATTGAAATGTTTCTCAAATGGATGTGTAAAAGGAACCCCTAGGCTCAAATGTAGTAACCAAGAAAGTCCCATTCTAGCTACTCAAGTCACTTGACTATCCATGTGCATAGATGTTGGAAGCTTAAATCTTACCTGGCTTGAGTTTTGTCTCAATTCCTGAACTGAGCTTTAGATCTGTGCCTTAGCCCACCTTCCTGGATATTGAAGGGAAGGAAAGATTGTTCCTCTACTCATCAAGGTCTTCTAACTGGATTAAGAATTAGATTTACATAGGACAGTTTAATAGAAAAAAACCAAAGTTTTATTACATGAGCACAGTCTAATAATGACATTGAGACCTAAAGAAATGACCACAGCAGGCAGTTTTTATACTTTTTAGGCAAAGAGACAATAAATTGGTAAGGAATTGACAGGGCAAAGAAAACCTGGGAAGCTTAAATTCATAAACTTTTTTTTTTTTTTTTTTTTTGAGAGAGAGAGAGGGAAAGTGTGTACACATGGGTGTGAGCTGGGGGAAAGGCAGGGGCAGAGAAAGAGGGAGAGAGAGAATCTTAAGCAGACCCCATGGCTAACACAGAGTCCCATAGAAGGCTCAGTCTCATGATGCTAAGATCATGACCTGAGCTGAAATCAACAGTTGGATGCTTAACCAGCTGAGCCACCCAGATGCCCCAAACTAGTAAGGAATTTTAAACAATTTGAATTAACGTATTAATTTAGTAAAACAAGAAAGTGTGTTTTCTACAACCTTCTTGGCTCTAAGTCTCCTATGTCTGGTGATAAGGATATCTCTTTACCTCGTGGTAGAGGGAGGATACCTTTCACATGGGAGATGTATTTCCTGCTTTCAGGGAGAGAAAGGAGGGTCTGACTGTCCTTGCACAGGCTGTTTCTTCAGTAACTTTTATTTATTATTTTTAAATTAAGATTTATTTATTTTAGAGAAAGTGCAAGTGAGGGAAGGGCAAAGGGAGAGGAGAGAAGCCAACTTCCCGCTAAATATGGAGCCCCAAGTGGTGCTCAATCAACCGAATGAGCACTCAGGCACTCCTCAGTAATTTTTATTTATTTATTTATTTAATTTTTATTTAATTTTTATTTATTTATGATAGTCACAGAGAGAGAGAGAGAGAGGCAGAGACACAGGCAGAGGGAGAAGCAGGCTCCATGCACCGGGAGCCCGATGTGGGATTCGATCCCGGGTCTCCGGGATCGCACCCTGGGCCAAAGGCAGGCACCAAACTGCTGCGCCACCCAGGGATCCCAGTAATTTTTATTTAAAATAATATGCCAAAATGGCACATTTTGGAGTGGTCTGCCCTTGGCCTCTGCAACATTACATCTGGCCTATCAACAGAGAATTTTTTTCTCAGAAACCAATCTAAGTTTTATAACAACCAGTGAAGAAGACAGAAACAGTTGGTGAGAAGGGTAGGCCACAGTGTGGAAATTGGAATGGAGCATGAATATTTCCTTGGTTGTGGAAAATATACTTATTTTCTACATTTTTGTTTCTGAATTCAGTGTATCCTATAACTAATAATTATATTGAATGCATAATTTTTTTTCTTTTTTCTACTGAAAAACTTTGCTTGAATCTGTGTTAAGTTCTAAGAAGGAAATATGACACCTTGGTAGTATTTTGGTTACTTTGAGTCCTTTAAGAACATTCAAGTGTGTTGTACAGCTAGGAAAATTGAAATGAGGAGAAACTAAGAAAATCTGGGCTCAGTCAGAGAGCTTGGGACTTGATTTTCCTTTTGACTTCCAATTCTTTGATAAGTATTTCCTCTGAGCTTGTGAGTCTCCTTCCTGGTGGAGCATCTTGCACACTCAAGGCAACCGCTTTGTGTTTGAGGTTAAAGTTAGTGGAGGCTATGTCTAAATTCAATATCCTGCTTTCTTATGATGAACTGAGCCTTTATAGGCACAGGTAAGTCACAGCTCCTCTGTTACTTGCTTTTTTTTTTTTTTTCTTTTGTGCTTATTTCTTACATGCCAGAGCAAGCACCTCATACACATTTTATAAGCTAATTCTCATAAAAACCTATGTAGTTTTGACTATGATTTTTTCATTTTTACAGCTAGGGCACCAGGCTTAGAGATCTAGAGATGCTCAGTAAATTACCTGTCTTTGCCTAAGAACTTTGTAAGAAATTTAACTATGTCTGTCAGTCTGTGAAGTCCATGTGATTAAACAGTCATTACCCTGAATTGCAATAGACTTTATACCTCCTTAATCAGATGTTGTGAAGATAGACATATTCTCACCACTCTCATGGATGCATACTATGTATATAATTTACCAGGGACTTTTTTGAGAACAGGTTGAGATCTGGGAGCATCAGGACAGGGTCCAACAGCACTCCAAGGATGAGGAGCAAATGGCAGAAAAAGAGGAGGGGTGAGCTTCAGTCCAGAGTCATAAGTAGTTATGTGTACAGAGGGAAGGAAGCCCCTATGGTGCCTACAACTGAGAACAAAGAGGGCAGAAGGTCACCCAATACTTTTCCAGTCTTCAGGCAGCTCCACATGTAAGCTATTCTGAAAGCATTTATGTGAATTTGAAATGAAAATGTAGCTGCTTAGTCTTTAATAGAAGACAAACAAAATGCAGGAGTCTGTGGGTTGAATCTGAGCAAGGTACTTTTTTTAAATGCATCACACCAGGGGGTGATCACATATTTGAAAGGGCTTAGAATACACACAAAGACTCTGTATTTTGACCTTGACTAATGCCAGAGAATGCAAATCCCCACAGCCAGAAACCCACACCCAAGTATATAAATAAAGGAAAAGGAGAAATAAATGAGCTACATTTTGGTATTTTTGTAACTGATCCCTTGGATTGATGAATAAAAAAAAACAAAAACACTCAATTTCACGTTGGAATGCTGAGATCCATAAGGTATGTACAAAATGCAAAAGATATTCTTCTTAACATTTCTTTTTAGGCTGGTTGTCCATGGGGTGATGTGAACGAAAATGTGTTTAGGGAGGAAGAAAAAAAAGCATCACCCTAGGATCTTAGCTCTGCAACGCTTTAATTCCTTCTCACAGTGACAGAGACCACAGCTGATGCTTTTGAAGTTAAGTTTAATCTAAGAAAAGATTTGTAAGCTTTTAAGAAGACCTCTGGGTGTAAAAGCTGTATCAGGATTTTTTTTTTTTTTAATCTTCTGAACTTCACTGCACAAAGCATTTGGAGACAAGGGAAGTGGAGGGCATTATTAACTGGAGGAAAAATGATGACTTTCCTTTTTTGTCCATTCTTAATAAATTATGTGCTTTCAGCTGAAATAAATGGCCCTCGGTGTTCATAACCATTTCACACTTCCATGTTAACTCTTTTTGGTTGTTCCTCAGCTCCATGTGGGCTAGGTTCTTTATGAAGGTTAATTTTTATTTTTCATTTTTTCATGAGATTATTTAGCATTCTAGATAATGAAGATTATCCTCTTAAACTAGGGACGAGAAAATGGACATAGGTGACCTGTTTTTCCTCTGATTCTCTGAGTGTAAACATAGTTGACACTAGTATAGATTGTAACTTTTGGAGGAGATTTTGCCAAGTTGTGTGTTGGTAAATGTTTAACAATGGGATTTCTGTGAAAAATGAAAGAGAAAAATGAAAGCCTGATTACCATGTTTGCCAATTTCCCTGGTGTCAATACTCTTAGCAACACTGATTTCAGTCTACCACTGCTTTAATAACTGACTTGAAAGTTCCTGATATTTTACAGTTAACAGCCAAATGGGTTGGCTTTGACACCACACTGACTTTCTCTCTCTTAATTATCCTGTCTTCTGGAAACCCTGTCCTTCAAAACTGGTTTAGTTATTCTAATAAGCAGCAGCTACCACCATCACAAAAATATATTAATCAAGACTAACTATGAAGCCCTGCAATACATCACTAGAGACTATATCCCAGCTTTACTGGTTGTGTCCAATTGTGGGCCACAGAGAGGGCATTAAAAACATAAGCCAATTCTCACTCCCGGGTATCTATGAAAAGTATTCAATTTATTTTCTTCCCTTTCATGGGTTTGTCAAAAAAAAAAAAATCAACCAACTTAAACCAAAGTGATTCCCTTTAACCAAAAGTCTATGTATTTTGGCAGGAAAATTGAATGTGTTCATCATTGTACAGTTCCAGCCCCTGAATGTCAACCTACATTTCATGAAATGCTCTGTCATACTTTTGGCCTGTCACTGATGCATCTCCTTCCCAGCCAACAACCAAAAAAGAGCACAAGATTCATACTCAGCTAGTGAGACAACCTATAGGTTTGGCTTTGACCTTTCAGACTTCATGTTTATCATTGGGTTTGTTTAGGAATAGAGCTCACAGGCTCACTGGCACTCACTCAGTAGCCAGCTAGGACAAATAATACTGATGCACTTGTAGTTGCAGTTTGGAAGACCAATTTCCATAAGTTCATACATCCACACAAACTTAAAACGAGGGTGTTAACTCCTCGATGCTCAGGCTACAGTGTGACCACATGCCAGTTTGCCTGGAACTAAGGAGGTTTCCAGGACACGGTATTTTTCAGTACTAAAACTGAGAAAACCTCAGACAAACAAGGATGAGTTTGTCACCCTATCAGGATGGTAGACAGGTATACACTCTACTTGTATATGCCCAGGTAGTTTGTCTATACTACCAGGGAAATAATCCTGGTTCCAAGGCTAAGAGATAATGGGGTGTTTTGTCCTTTGTTAATTAGGACTAGAGATGCTAACATATGCAATCTTAATCTCCAATTTCTCTCTAAATGTTTCTCTGCCTATTTATGGTGCTAATGCCAACCAAGAAGTCATCATTCCCAAACCATATCCACTTTCCCCGAGCTGCCTGAAGTCCAACCATGAGCAGACTTCATCACTCCCTTTGCACCGCCTAGCATCTATCTCCATTAACATTTCATGATTTATAAATGTTTAACTGGATCTTCTCCATTTGGTTGGGCTATCATTAAGTCCAGATATTTTCATCTTGTCTGCAAGAAGTCATGAGGGGCTGGCTTTCCTTAAGTCAACATGTAATAGGCCAATATGTTGGTTTGAGATTTTAACAGACACATCAAAAATGACATAAAATTAAAAGAAAAAATGGCAAAATGTCATGAAATGATAGTTTTGGAATTTTGAAAACTGATGATTCACTATTCAATAAAATATATAATCAACCTCTTCATTTTTCATTCATCATGTTTTCATTTTCTTATCATTTTGGTGATTTTTATTTTATTTTTTACTTGTTTAGATTTATTTATTTGAAAAAGAGCAAGAACACGTGATGCAGGAGCCGGGGGAGGAACCAGTGGAGGGCCAGAGGGAGAGGGAGAGAGAAAAACCCTAGCAGACAGACTCCCCACTGAGCATAGAGCCTGACCTGGGGCTCAAACTCAAGACTTGGAGATCATGATTGAGCCAAAATCAAGAGTAGGATGCTCAATAGACTGAGCTACCCAGTGGGTAAAAATCACCCACCCCTTCACTTTGGTGATTTTTAAAAGGATATGTGACGTTGTGATTTTGATAGATCTGGTCTTGAATTTTGCATTCTTTGGTTGCCCAAATCATTGATCCCCTCAAGTTCCCATTTACCTTGTAAAAACATCCTTGGCAGAAAGCTTATAATATTTCAGTGAGATAATATACATGAAGAATCTGATCCATAGTAGATGATCAATATATAGCCACTTCCTTGCATTTTAATTTTTTTAAACAGCAGTACTTTGGCTGCGTCTAGTTTTCCAGCCCCCCTCTCACTGTGTTCATAATAATAGTGGTTCTATAACCACGTAATTCAGCAACTGTTGTAGGAGATACACTTATAACAAAAGACAGCAATTCATACAACAGAGTTTCTATTTCCACTATCCTGACACAGAATGTGCTAATAAATGTATCTGGTTACTGTCTTAATATAAGGCTAAAATTTGATGCTCAGTGCCCAATGTAAATGGAAACATATCTACTTAAGGTATAAGCAAGCCTTTGATGAGGATAATGAATCTTTCACGTTCATCCTAAATTGTCATTGAATATTTTTAGATACCTGTGCACCTTAACAAAATGACTCTAATCATAGTAACTGAAGTCAAGCTGCCAGCCCTGATTGATGAGTCATTTGACTGACTTGGCTAAAGTTAGCCTAAATGAACTCTCAGTATATATGTAGAGTCAGAAATGGAAATCAGCATGGAATTCTAAATATAAACACTGAATATTAGAGAGGATTTTGAAGATATGTTTAAGTTCATAGAAATCTCCCATTTTGCCGATGGATAAAATAAGTATCAAAAGTGGTCTCAAAATCAAACAGAATTTACAGCCTTTTGGACAAAGATTAAAACTCTTGACATCCTCGTCAAGACTCTATTGTATTGCCTATTTTAAGAGAAAGATTCAGGGAGGGATTTGAAAGCAACGTCTTTTCTCCAATATTCAGGATACATGGTTGTTTTGTTTGTTTTTAAAGAAAAGATATCTTTTTCTTTTTGGGGGAAGAAAATATATCTTATTAGATGTCTGTTTATATTTAAAAATTATTACATCTAGGGACACTGATTTAACAGGGTGGCAGGAAAGTTTGGTTACTGCCTTCCTGCAGGAAAGTTAGGTTACTCTGCTAATTGTTTTTAGGGGTTGTTGCCCAGGTCGATTGAGCGCTCACTCCTGTAGATGGCACTATTGTGTGATAGAAATCTCTTATCTCTTGACCTGTTACATTAATTGCCTGGTGTTGATAACCCTTTATCTAAACACATCCAGAGAAATAAAAGGAATGCCTAGTGGGGACCATCAGGGTAAGAGCCCTTTCCTAAGGAGAACCAAGATCACAGATCAAGTGACATTTGTCATTATCTCAAAAAGTGACTCTGTCATGAATATTGCTCTTGGATTTATTACCACTAGCCAGTAAAACATTTTACAAATTTAGTTAGTAAAGGAGATTGTACTACATCTCCTCAATGATAGATATGACAAAGTTGTACAGAGGCCTGCAAAAATAAAGAGAAAGGACAAAGGATTCATTGCCAAGCCATTCAATGCTGGGTGGAAACAAAAAACAAACTAGGCCAGAGAAATGGTCAGGCATTGTTTTCTGTTCTTGAAATTTTTCGTCAAATAAAGACCTCCAGGAGGGATTTTAAATCTATTGTTGAAGGATCCCTGAGGCATGTATCCATTTAAGTCTGTATTTTTTTGGAATGTCAAGTCCACACAGGATGAGAAGGAGGGTAGTCTGCCTAGAATCAGCATGGGAGATCAAAGTTAGTGGATATAGTTGAATCTTTTAGGTTTCCCACTTGTTTGTTATGGGGCATTTACCCTGGACAACACACTTTGCTAGATGTAGACAAAGGGTTGGGTTGACGTATCCATGATTACTGTAAGCCATTTCCAATCTCAGCTTTAAACAACAATTATTTATCATAGCTTCTGTGTCTTCAGGTCAGGAGGAGGCTGGTTGATTTTGGTTTAGGTGAACAGGTAGTCTTGAAACCATGGCCTCATCAAGCACTCAGTTCCATGCTAAATTCATTGCTCAGGCTCCCTCCATGTGTATCACTCCTTGGGTTCATTGTCTGCCTGAAGGAACCCCTCCTCCCAAGAATGCCAGATGCACAAGAGAGAAAGCAAAACCACACAAGACCTCTTAGCCCCCAAGCTTGAAACATGTATATGTTATCACCATCTCATTTTATTAGCCAAAGCAAGTCCTGTAGATAAGCCCAAAGTCAAGGGACTTAGGTATAACTTGAGGGGAGTAACCACAAAGTCACAGGACAAAGTTAGGAAAATGAAGAGTTGTTGCCAAAGATGCCATCTACCACAGGCAGGCTGAGGGTGCAAAGAGGGTTAATGTGTGTAGTCCTTGCTTTCAAGAAAATCATAATATAGTAAGAAAAGAAAGAAAACAAGTAATTTATAAATTGGTAGGTGCCTGTGGGGTTTATGTAGATAGCTTGGCCAGATACCTTGTATAGAAAAATATATCCCGGGATCCCTGGGTGGCGCAGCGGTTTGGCGCCTGCCTTTAGCCCAGGGCGCCATCCTGGAGACCCGGGATCGAATCCCACATCAGGCTCCCGATGCATGGAGCCTGCTTCTCCCTCTGCCTATGTCTCTGCCTCTCTCTCTCTCTGTGTGACTATCATAAATAAATAAAAATTAAAAAAAAAAGAAAAAAGAAAAATATATCCCATATGTGTTTGACCAATGGGTGGGTAAACGAATTTTGTTTAGAAAAAGTAATGGTAATATTTGGTACAGATTCTTTCTGTTCCTTTTTTCTTCTCCTAGTCATGACTGTCCTCTCTTCTTTTTGTTCTCTTCTTTTTCCTTTCTCTTCCTTCACTTTTCCTTTCTTCCCCCTCTTACTATAATTTTTGGAAATCTAACTATGGGAAATTGAAAGGCTTGGGATCCTAATTCATTGTTCCAATGTAGTTTTCCTCCCTATGGCCAGTGTACATACAAGCTACTTGAATGAATAAATAGCTGAAAAGCACCTTTAAGTCAAGATATCTATATTTCAAGTTTTCATATGATGTATTATAGAAGTATTTTCCTCCCTAATTATGCTCTGAAAATCTTGTGTTCTGCAGACACTTGACAACATTTTGTGGGACAGGAATTCTCACGGTCTTTGCTGACCTTTTTCTACCAGAAGACACTGAAATGGTTAGAGCCTGTGTAGTCTCAATGGCTCCCTTCAGGGGGTTGAGTTGCTTTGGAATTGATAGCTGGAAGATTTCACAGATCTCTATTTGCTACCCTAAAGGCAGGGCTGACCAGCTGTGAGGGAAGACTGTATGGCTAATTTTTTTAGGTGATAATTCAAAACTCTGTTTATTGTTTGCCTATCACCAATGCAGTGTCCAAAAACTTCTCTGTAGAGATGGAACTGGCAAATAATGACTAATAGACTGTAAGACCAAATGTTCTTATAAATAGAGTTTTAATGGTGCACAGTTAGATCTACTCATTTCCTTATTGTCTGTGATTACTTTTATACCAGAGTGGCAGAGGCGAGTATTTGTGACAGAAACTAGATAGCCTATAAAGACAACAATATTTATTATCTAGCCCTTTATAGACAAAGTTTGCTGACCTCTCTGTTATGGACACATCCCTCTGGGCTAAAGGTTATTATCCAGTTGAAACATAAATACAGCTGAAGGATTTTGATTACTCGTGGGTGGGGGAAAACCATAGGAAGGGAAGGAAAAGACACAAAAGGCATTCTCTTATTTTTAATAAGAATTGACTTTTCCCTAGTTTTTAAATGAGATATTCCCCACCATTCCCTTCTTGTTTCCCATTATTTCTTGATACCTCCATATGATTCAAGTGGTTGAACTGACTGAGGGCTCACAGAATAAGTTATTTTCATATGGAAGGAGTAAAAGGCAGAGTGAAAAGAGCTGAGCTTCTTTTTGAATTTCAGCTATGTTATTTTATAGTGATAAAAATTTGTGCAAATTACTTAATTCCTCTGAGGGCCAATCCTTATTATAAATTTCATATTGCTGTGGAAATTGTTCTGAGTATTAAATACAATAACATGAGACAAGGAAAGATGTAACTTCACAAAGGAAAAATACAGTAACAGTAACAGTATTGAGAAGAAAGAATATTCAAACATACAGAATTGAAAATTAACTGTAGAGCTTAGAGATGAATAATAGAATCACTAAAATTAAAAAATCATTAATTAAACATTATAACTAATATTAAAAGGAATTAGATTGTAATTAATCAGATGTAAACAAAATTTTAAAAAGTATGGTAGAAAGTTGTTGAATAGCATTTAATCTATGTCAATTTTTTGTATAAAGTTTGTAAAGTGTGAAGCAAAACAATATTATGTATTTTACATATATAATATTTTCTTTCAGTTTGTATTTTTTTTTATTTATTTAATTTTTATTTTTTTGTATATTTTTTATTGGAGTTCAATTTGCCAACATATAGCATAACACCCAGTGCTCATCCCGTCAAGTGCCCCCTCAGTGCCCATCATCCAATCACCCCAACCCCCACCCATCTCCTTTTCCACCACCCCTTGTTCATTTCCGAGAGTTAGGAGTCTCTCAAGTTCTGTCACCCTCAATGATATTTTCCACTCATTTTCTCTCCTTTCCCCTTTATTCCCTTTCACTATTTTTTATATTCCCCAAATGAATACTGCATAATGTTTGTCCTTCTCTGATTGACTTATTTCACACAGCATAACCCCTCCAGTTCCATCCACATCGAAGCAAATGGTGGGTATTTGTCGTTTCTAATGGCTGAGTAATATTCCATTGTATACATAAACCACATCTTCTTTATCCACTCATCTTTCGATGGACACCGAGGCTCCTTCCACAGTTTGGCTATTGTGGCCATTGCTGCTATAAACATCGGGGTGCAGGTGTCCCGGCGTTTCATTGCATCTGTATCTTTGGGGTAAATCCCCAACAGTGCTATTGCTGGGTCGTAGGGCAGGTCTATTTTTAACTCTTTGAGGAACCTCCACACAGTTTTCCAGAGTGGCTGCACCAGTTCACATTCCCACCAACAGTGTAAGAGGGTTCCCTTTTCTCCGCATCCTCTCCAACATTTGTGGTTTCCTGCCTTGTTAATTTGCCCCATTCTCACTGGTGTGAGGTGGTATCTCATTGTGGTTTTGATTTGTATTTCCCTGATGGCAAGTGATGCAGAGCATTTTCTCATGTGTGTGTTGACCATGTCTATGTCTTCCTCTGTGAGATTTCTGTTCATGTCTTTTGCCCATTTCATGATTGGATTGTTTGTTTCTTTGGTGTTGAGTTTAATAAGTTCTTTATAGATCTTGGAAACTAGCCCTTTATCTGATATGTCATTTGCAAATATCTTCTCCCATTCTGTAGGTTGTCTTTGAGTTTTGTTGACTGTATCCTTTGCTGTGCAAAAGCTTCTTATCTTGATGAAGTCCCAATAGTTCATTTTTGCTTTTGTTTCTTTTGCCTTCATGGATGTATCTTGCAAGAAGTTACTGTGGCCGAGTTCAAAAAGGGTGTTGCCTGTGTTCTTCTCTAGGATTTTGATGGAATCTTGTCTCACATTTAGATCTTTCATCCATTTCGAGTTTATCTTTGTGTATGGTGAAAGAGAGTGGTCTAGTTTCATTCTTCTGCATGTGGATGTCCAATTTTCCCAGCACCATTTATTGAAGAGACTGTCTTTCTTCCAATGGATATTCTTTCCTCCTTTATCAAATATTAGTTGACCATAAAGTTGAGGGTCCACTTCTGGGTTCTCTATTCTGTTCCATTGATCTATGTGTCTGTTTTTGTGCCAGTACCACACTGTCTTGATGACCGCAGCTTTGTAGTACAACCTGAACTCTGCCATTGTGATGCCCCCAGATATGGTTTTCTTTTTAAAATTCCCCTGGCTATTCGGGGTCTTTTCTGATTCCACACAAATCTTAAAATAATTTGTTCTAACTCTCTGAAGAAAGTCCATGGTATTTTGATAGGGATTGCATTAAACGTGTAAATTGCCCTGGGTAACATTGACATTTTCAGAATATTAATTCTGCCAATCCATGAGCATGGGATATTTTTCCATCTCTTTGTGTCTTCCTCAATTTCTTTCAGAGTGTTCTATAGTTTTGAGGGTATAGATCCTTTACATCTTTGGTGAGGTTTATTCCTAGGTATCTTATGCTTTTGGGTGCAATTGTAAATGGGATTGACTCCTTAATTTCTCTTTCTTCAGTCTCATTGTTAGTGTATAGAAATGCCATTGATTTCTGGGCACTGATTTTGTATCCTGCCACACTACCAAATTGCTGTATGAGTTCTAGCAATCTTGGGGTGGAGGCTTTTGGGATTTCTATGTAGAGTATCATGTCATCAGCGAAGAGGGAGAGTTTGACTTCTTCTTTGCCAATTTGAATGCCTTTAATGTCTTTTTGTTGTCTGATTGCTGAGGCTAGGACTTCCAGTACTATGCTGAATAGCAGTGGTGAGAGTGGACATCCCTGTCTTGTTCCTGATCTTAGGGGAAAGGCTCCCAGTGCTTCCCCATTGAGAATGATATTTGCTGTGGGCTTTAAGTAGATGGCTTTTAAGATGTTGAGGAAAGTTCCCTCTATCCCTACACTCTGAAGAGTTTTGATCAGGAATGGATGCTGTATTTTGTCAAATGCTTTCTCTGCATCTAAAGAGAGGATCATATGGTTCTTGGTTTTTCTCTTGCTGATATGATGAATCACATTGATTGTTTTACAAGTGTTGAACCAGCCTTGTGTCCCGGGGATAAATCCTACTTGGTCATGGTGAATAATTTTCTTAATGTACTGTTGGATCCTATTGGCTAGTATCTTGTTGAGAATTTTTGCATCCATGTTCATCAGGGATATTGGTCTGTAATTCTCCTTTTTGGTGGGGTCTTTGTCTGGTTTTGGAATTAAGGTGATGCTGGCCTCATAGAACGAATTTGGAAGTACTCCATCTCTTTCTATCTTTCCAAACAGCTTTAGTAGAATAGGTATGATTTCTTCTGAATGTGTATTCAGTTGAGTTTGGATGTAAAGTTCTGTAGATATCTGTGAAATCCATCTGGTCCAGTGTATCATTTAAAGCTCTCGTTTCTTTGGAGATGTTGTGCTTAGAGACCTATCGAGGGTAGAAAGAGCTAGATTGAAGTCACCAAGTATAAGTGTATTATTTTCTAAGTATTTCTTCAATTGGTTATTAATTGATTCATATATTTGGCAGCTCCCACATTCGGGGCATATATATTGAGGATTGTTAAGTCCTCTTGTTGGATAGATCCTTTATGATATAGTGTCCCTCTTCATCTCTCACTACAGTCTTCGGGGTAAATTTTAGTTTATCTGATATAAGGATGGCTACCCCTGCTTTCTTTTGAGGACCATTTGAATGGTAAATGGTTCTCCAACCTTTTATTTTCAGGCTGTAGGTGTCCTTCTGTCTAAAATGAGTCTCTTGTAGACAGCAAATAGATGGGTCCTGCTTTTTTATCTAGTCTGAAACCCTGTGCCTTTTGATGGGGTCATTAAGCCCGTTCACGTTCAGAGTTACTATTGAAAGATATGAGTTTAGTGTCATCATGATAACTATTCAGTCCTTGTTTTTGTGGACTGTTCCACTGGACTGCTTCTTAAAGGGGAATTTTAAGAGTCCCCCTTAAAACTTCTTGCAGAGCTGGTTTGGAGGTCACATATTCTTTCAGTTCCTGCCTGTCTTGAAAGCTCTTTATCTCTCCTTCCATTTTGAATGAGAGCCTTGCTGGATAAAGTATTCTTGGTTGCATGTTCTTCTCATTTAGGTCCCTGAATATATCCTGCCAGCCCTTTCTGGCCTGCCAGGTCTCTGTGGAGAGGTCTGCTGTTACCCTAATACTCCTCCCCATAAAAGTCAGGGATTTTTTGTCTCTTGCTGCTTTAAGGATCTTCTCTTTATCTTTGGAATTTGCAAGCTTAACTATTAAATGTCGATGTGTTGAACAGTTTTTATTGACTTTAGGGGGGGATCTCTCTATTTCCTGGATCTGAATGCCTGTTTCCCCTTCCCAGATTAGGAAAGTTTTCAGCTAGGATTTGTTCAAATACATATTCTGGCCCTCTGTCCCTTTCGGCGCCCTCGGGAACCCCAATTAAACGTAGGTTTTTCTTCCTCAGGCTGTCGCTTATTTCCCTTAATCTATCTTCGTGGTCTTTTAATTGTTTGTCTCTTTTTTCCTCAGTTTCCCTCTTTGCCATCAACTTGTCTTCTATGTCACTCACTCATTCTTCCACCTCGTTAACCCTCGTTAGGACTTCTAGTTTGGATTGCATCTCATTCAATTGGTTTTTAATTTCTCCCTGATTGGATCTAAATTCTGCAGTCATGAAGTCTCTTGAGTCCTTTATGCTTTTTTCTAGAGCCACCCGTAGCTGTATAATAGTGCTTCTGAATTGGCTTTCTGACATTGAATTGTAATCCAGATTTTGTAACTCTGTGGGAGAGAGGACTGTTTCTGATTCTTTCTTTCGAGGTGAGGTTTTCCTTCTAGTCATTTTGCTCAGTGCAGAGTGGCCAAAAGCATGTTGTATTGGGAAAAGGAGAGAAAGAAAGAAGAGAAAGAAGCAAAGGAAAGAGAAAAAGAAAAAAGAAAAAAGGAAGAATAAGAGAGAAAAAAAAAGAAGAAAAAGAGAAAGAAAAAGAAAAAGAAAAAGAAAGGAAAAAAAAAGGGTGGGGGAAGGAAGCAAATCAAAAAGCAAAAAATCCAACCAAACAAAACAAACAAACAAACAAACAAACAAACAAAACCACCGGGGCGTATCTTCTGATTCTGTATACTTTAAGTCCCTTGACTTCCCCTGGAACTGGTCCGTCTAGCTGGTCTTCTGGGGGAGGGGCCTGTTGTGCTGATTTTCAGGTGTTAGCACTTGGGGGAGCTGCTGTGCCCCTCCCTGGTGCAGGGCTCAGTGGGGGTTGTTTACCCCGTGAGGCCCCAGGAGGAACAGCCCCAGTGGCGGGGCCAGCTCTGGAGCCCTGGATTCAGCCCCCGCAGTAACTCCGGAGCTCTCGGTCTGCAGGGCCTGGAGGCTCCGGGCGGGGCCGCTGATCTGCTCAGCTGGGGCAGGAGCGTCCTTGCTGTCCTGGGCCCTCCCGGCCTCTGCCTGTCCCGGGGGAGGCCGGATCCTGGGCTGTGTCCCGGCGCCCTGTGCTCCGGGGCCTGTGCTGTTGGATTTGCGCTCCCGGGCCGCGCAACCCCCTCCGTGGAGCTGCCGCCTGAGCCCCCCAAGCTGCTCCCGGAGCCCCGCAGCCCCCTCCGCACGGAGCCTCTTCCTCTGCCCGAGCCCCTCCGAGCTGCTCCGGGTCCGCCGTGCGCGCTGCAGCCCTTAGGGAGCTCCATGCACTCTCCCCCGGGCGCAGGTGTCTGTTAGTGTCCCCGGGAGCCCGAGGGCATCCCCGCCCTCCTGGGTCCTGCTCCAACTCCCTGCGAGCCCCTTTCCGCCCGGGAAGGTCGGTGCAGCTCCTGCTCCTCCGGGACGGGGCTCTCCTGTCCTGGGGACACTCGCCCCGGCCTCAGCCCGGCTCCTCGCGGGGCCCCTCCCCCTCGGAGGCGTTTTGTTTCTTTATTTCTGCCCCCCCCCCTCCCCGTCTTCCTACCTTGATAGAAGCGCGAGCTCTTCTCACTGTAGCGTTCCAGCTGTTCTCTCTTTAAATCTCAGGCCGAATTCATAGATTTTCAGGATGATTTGAAGCTTATCTAGGTAATTTGGTGGGGACAGGTGACTTGGGGACCCTACTCTTCTGCCATCTTGCCTCTCTTCCCTGATTCCACACAAATCTTAAGATGATTTGTTCCAACTCTCTGAAGAAAGTCCATGGTATTTTGATAAGGATTGCATTAAATGTGTAAATTGCCCTGGGTAGCATAGCATAGACATTTTCACAATTCTTCCAATCCATGAGCATGGAATATTTTTCCATCTCTTTGTGTCTTCCTCAATTTCTTTCAGAAGTTTTCTGTAGTTTTTAGGGTATAGATCCTTTACCTCTTTGGTTAGGTTTATTCCTAGTTATCTTATGCTTTTGGGTACAATTGTGAATGGGATCGACTCCTAAATTTCTTGTTCTTCCATTTCATTGTTATTGTATAGAAATTCCACTGATTTCTGTGCATTGGTTTCGTATCCTGCCATACTGCCAAATTGCTGTATGAGTTCTAGCAATCTTGGGGTGGAGTCTTTTTTCTATGCACAGTATCATGTCATCAGCAAAGAGGGAGAGTTTGACTTCTCTTTGCCAATCTGAATGCCTTTTGTTTCTTTTTGTTGTCTGATTTCTGAGGCTAGGACTTCCAGTACTATGCTGAATAGCAGTGGTGAGAGTGGACATCCCTGTCTTGTTCCTGATCTTAGGGGAAAGGCTCCCAGTGCTTCCCCATTGAGAATGATATTTGCTGTGGGCTTTTCATAGATGGCTTTTAAGATGTCGAGGAATGTTCCCTCTATCCCTACACTCTGAAGAGTTTTGATCAGGAATGGATGCTGTATTTTGTCAAATGCTTCCTCTGCATCTATTGAGAGGATCATATGGTTCTTGGTTTTTCTCTTGTTGATATGATGAATCACATTGATTGCTTTATAAGTGTTGAACCAGCCTTGCATCCTGGGGATAAATCCCACTTGGTCATGGTGAATAATCTTCTTAATGTGCTGTTGGATCCTATTGGCTAGTATCTTGTTGAGAATTCTTACATCTGTGTTCATCAGGGATATTGGTCTGTAATTCTCCTTTTTGGTGGGGTCTTTGTCTGGTTTTGGAATTAAGGTGATGCTGGCCTCATAAATCGAGTTTGGAACTATTCCATCCCTTTCTATCTTTCAGAACAGCTTTAGTAGAATAGATATTGTTTCTTCTTTAAACATTTGATAGAATTCTCCTGGGAAGCCATAGGGCCCTGGACTTTTGTGTCTTAGGAGGTTTTTGATGACTGCTTCAATCCCCCCCCTGGTTATTGGCCTGTTCAGGTTTTCTATTTCTTCCTGTTCCAGTTTTGGTATAGTTTGTGGTTTTCCAGAAATGTGTCCATTTCTTCTAGATTGCCTAATTTTTTGGTGTATAGCTGCTCATAATAAATTTTTAAAATCGTTTGTATGTCCTTGGTTTTGGTTGTGATCTCTCCTTTTTCATTCGTGTTTTTATTAATTAGAGTCTTTTCTCTTTTGTTTTTAATAAGTCTGGCTAATGGTTTATCTATCTTATTAATTCTTTCAAAGAACCAACTCCTGGTTTCATTGATCTGTTCTACAGTTCTTCTGATCTCTATTTCATTGAGATCTGCTCAAATCTTTATAAACTCTCTTCTTCTGCTGAGTGTAGGTTTTATTTGCTGTCATTTCTCCAGTCTCTTTAGGTGCAAGGTTAGCTTGTATATATGGGTTTTTTCCAATTTTTTGAGGGATGCTTGTATTGCGATGTATTTCCCCCTTAGGACTGCTTTTGCAGTATCCCAAAGATTTTGAATGGTTGTATCTTCATTCTCATTAGTTTCCACGAAACTTTTTAATTCTTCTCTAATTCCTGGTTACCCTATTCATCTTTTAGCAGGATGCTCTTTAACCTCCGCATGTTTGAGATTCTTCCAAATTTTTTCTTGTGATTTAGTTCAAGTTTCAAAGCATTATGATCTGACAATATGCAGGGTATGATCCGAATCTTTTGGTATCAGATAAGACCTGATTTGTGACCCAGTATGTGGTCTATTCTGGAGAGAGTTCCATGTGCACTTGAGAAGAATGTGTATTCAGTTGCATTTGGATGTAAAGTTCTGTAAATATCTGTGAAATCCATCTGGTCCAGTGTATCATTTACTTGTTTCCTTAAATTCCACGTATGAGTGCAATCATGTAGTATTTGTCTTTATATATACATAATAATGGGTTCATTCCTGAGTTTTATTTAAAACTTTTTAAATTAAAAAAAGTATTTCAGAGTTTTCTATTGTGCTCTGTCAATCTATGTATCTACTTTTGTGCCAGTACCATACTGTTTTGATTACTACAGCTTTGTAGTATATCTTGAGATCTGGAATTGTGATGCCTTCAGCTTTTCTTCTCTTTTTCAAGATTGGTTTGTCTATTCAGGGTCTTTTGTAGTTCCATATGAATTGTAGGATAGTTTTCGTGTGAAAAATGCTTTTGGTATTTTGATAGGGATTGCATTAAATATGCAAAAGCAATATGTAAATTGCTTTGGGTAGTATAGACATTTTAACTATATTTGTTCTTCCAAACCATGAATTTTTTCCCATTTCTTTGTGACATCTTTAATTTCTTTTATTAGTGTTTCGTAGTTTTCAGAGTACAGGTCTTTTATCTCTTTGGCTAGATTCCTATCCATCTTATTATTTTTGGTATAATTGTAAATGGGATTTGTTTCTTAGTTTCTTTTCTTCTACTTCATTACTAGTGTATAGGAATGCAATAAATTTCTGTACATTGATTTTGTATCCTGTGACCTTACTGAATTTATCAATTCTAATAGTTTCTTGTTGTCTTTTGATGTGTTTCCTAAATAGAGTATCATGTTATCTGCAAACAGTGAGTTTTACTTCTTCCTTAACAATTTGGACATTTTGTATTTGCTTTTGTGGTCTGATTGCTATGGTTAGGACTTCCAGTATTCTGTTAAATAGTAATGGTGACAGTGGACATCCCTGTCTTGCTCCTGATCATAGAGGAATAGCTTTCAGTATTTCCCCATTGAGGATGATATTTGCTGTGGATTTTTCATATATTGCCTTTATTATGTTGAGTTATGTTCCCTCTAAACCTACTTTGTTGAGGGTTTTCATCATGAATATGTGTTATACTGTGTCAAATGCTTTTTGTGCATCTATTAGAATGGTCATTCTTACACTTTCTCTTATTTATGTGATGTATCATGTTGATTGATTTGCAAATATTGACATTCTTGCAACCCATGAATAAATCCCTCTTGATCGTAGTGAATAGTTTATTTTAATGTATTGTTGGATTCTGTTTCCTAGTATTTTATTGAGGATTTTGCATTTGTGTTCATCAGAGATACTGGCTTATATTTATCTTTTTTTTGCAGTCTTTGTCTGGTTTTAGTATCAAGGTAATGCTGGCCTCAGTATGAATTTGGAAGTTTTCCTTCCTTTTCTATTTTTTGGAAGTTAAAGAAGAATAAATATTAACTCTCCTTTAACTGTTCAGTAGAATTTGTCTTTGTAGCCATCTGGTCCTGGACTTTGGTTTGCTGTAAGTTTTTTGAATACCGATTTAATTTCTTTCCTGATTATTGGTCTGTACAAATTTTCTGTTTATCCCTGTTTCACTTTTGGTAGTTTCTACATTTCTAGGAATTTATCCATTTCTTCTAGGTTATCCCACTTGTTGGAATGCAGTTTTTCAAAATATTCTCTTATAATTATTTGTCTTTCTGTGGTATTGGTGGTTATTTCTCCTCTTTCATTTGTGATTTTATTTATTTGAGTCCTTTCTCTCTCTCTCTCTCTTTCTTGAGAAATCTGGCTAGAGGTTTATAAATTTTGATTGATTTTTTTTTCCAAAGGAACAGCTCCTGATTTCATTGATCTGTTCTATTGTTTTTGTAGCTTCTATATCATTTATTTCTGCTCTACTATTTATCATTTCCTTCCTTATGCTGGTTTTAGGCTTTGTTTGTTCTTTTTCTGACTCAGGTGTAAGATTAGATCGTTTGAGATTTTTCTTGCTTCTTGAGTTAGGCCTATCTGCTGTATATGTCCCTCTTAGAACTGCTTTTGCTGCAGTTCCAGCATCCAGGTTTTGGAGTGTTGTATTTTCATTTTCATTTGTTTCTATGTGCTTTTAATTTTTTTCCTTGATTTCTTAGTTGACCTATTTGTTAATTAGTATGATATTTACTCTCCATGTATTTGTGGTCTTTCCAGATTTCTTTCTTATAATTGACTTCTAGTTGTATGTATGGTATGACTTAGATCTTTTTGAGTTTGTTGAGGTTTGTTTTGTGGACTATATGTGATCCATTCTGGAGAACCATGTGCTCTTGAAAAGAGATGGAATGTTCTGAATATATCCACTAAATCCATCTGGTCCAGCATGTCATTCAAAGCTATTTTTTCCTTGTTGATTTTCTGTTTAGATGATCTGTTCATCGATGTAAGTGGGGTGGTAAAGTCCCCTACTTTTACTATATTATTGTTGATTATTTTTTATGTTTGTTATTAGCTGTTTTATGGATTTGGGTGCTCCAATGTTGGGTGCATATTTACAATTGTTAGATCTTCTGGTTGGGTTATTCCCTTTATTATTATATAGTGCTCTTCTGTGTCTCTTATTACATAGTCTTCATTTTAAAGCCTACTTTGTTCTGTGTAAGTATCACTACTACGGCTTTCTTTTGACATCTGTTTACATGACAAATATTTCTCCATCCCCTCACTTTCAGTGTGGTCTGAAATGAGTCTATGGTAGCAGCATATAGATAGGTCTTGCTTTTTCATTCATTCTGTCCCTGGTGTCCTTTGATTTGAGTGTTTAGTCCACTTACATTCAGAGTAATTACTGATATGCAGTTATTGTCAGGTCTGATCTTTGTCTTTATTTCATGGTTTGTGGATTTTCTTTAGTGATATGTTTGGATTTCATTCTCTTCTTTGCATATTTATTAGTGGTTCTTGTTATATGGTTGCCATTAGGTTTATATATGTCCTCTTTTGCATAAAGCAGTCTACATATGTTGATGGTTATTTAAGTTTGAACTCATCCTTCAGTCCTTTCCCCTCTACCCATGTTTTAGGTATATGATAGCATATCTTATATCTTTTTATTTTGTGAGTTCCTTGACTCGTTTTTTACAGAAATATTCATTTTTACTACTCTTTTGTTTCCTACCTTTATACTGTGAATTTTGGTCTCTCCTTTCCCAAAGAGTCCCCCTTTAATATTTCTTGCTGGACTGGTTTAGTGGTCATGGATTCCTTTAGTTTTTGTTTGTCTGGTAAACGCTTTATCTCTCCTTCTATTCTGAATGATAGCTGTGCTGGGTAACCTGTCCTTGGTGACAGATTTTTCCCATTCAGTACTTTGAACACATCATGCCACTAACTTCTGGCTTGGAAAGTTTTTGCTGAAAAATCCCCTGTTAGCCTTATGGGTTTTCCCTTATAAGTTCTTTTACTGCTATAAATTTGTTTTCTTGGGGCACCTGGGTGGCTCAGTCAGTTAAGCATCTGCCTTCAGGCTCCCTGCTCAGTGAGGATTCTGCTTCTTCCTCTCCCTCTGCTCCTTCCCCTCCCCCCAACTTATGTGTGTTCTCTCTCTCTCAAATAAATAAATACAGTCCTTAAAAAGAATTATTTTTCTTTATCATATATTTTGCCAATTTAAGTATGATATGACTTTGTGTGGGTCTGATTTTGTTGATTTTGTACCTCCTGGATTTGGATATTTTTTTACTTCCCTAGATTAAATAAGTTCTCAGCTATGATTTCTTCAAATAAATTCTCTGCCCCCTTTTCTCTCTCTTCTTCTTCAGAGACTCCTATAATGAGAATATTACATTTGACGGAGTCACTGAGTTCCCTAAGTCTATTCGTATTTTGCATCATTCTTTTTACTGTCTTTTATTTAGCTTAATTACTTCCCATTACCCTGTCTTGTAGGTCATGAATTCATTCCTCTGCTGTTCATTCAAGCAATCAGTCAGGTCATTTACTATGCCCTTTATCTGCTGTCATTCCTTATCTCTGTGTTAAGGGTCTCACTCATATCTTTCATTTTATTCTCAAGTACAGTGAGTATCCTTATGACCATTGTTTTAAATTCTCCATGAGGCATGTTTCTTATACCTGTATTGCTTAGACCTCTGGCTGGTGGCCTTGTCCTGTCCTTTCATTCAGGATAAATTTCTCTGTCTTGTCATTTTGTGTAAGTTTCTGTGCTGTTTCTTTGCATGTCTCTGTCTATGTCTTATTCTTAATGGAAATGGCCTGATGAAGTCCTGTAGTGTCCTGCTATATAGTACCTCCTGTTCCTCAGGGCCTGGCATTTCCAGGGATGTCTCCAATGTGTAGTGTGTGTGTGCTCTGCAGAAGTAGAGGCTCTGTTTGCCTGTTGTGGGCAGTGTTGTTTTCCTGGCCTGAATATGGTGAGTTTTCACTAGGTGGACCCTGGTCTATTTGTGAAATTAGACCTATTGCGAGTGCCACCAGAACTGAAGCTCTACAAAACCCCCTCTGGTTGGGGGATGCACTGTGAACAGGGGTTTGGGCAGGTTTTCTAGAGGAGGGGGCCAAGGTGCTGGGTCTGTGGCAGGTATGACTGTGGGACAGTTCCACTGGAATGGGGAGCACAGATTTTGTGGAAGCCTGTTAGGTAGCCAATGTTGGTGCAGCTCTGGTTCTTGTAGATGACCTTGTGCTTATGCTGAGGGGTGAGGGAGGGAAAGGTACCCACCAGTTCCTTTGTTTCTGGAGAAGTCTTTCTCTGAACACTGTCTGTCTGGAAAGTACTCTGAGATGAGCAAATAACCTCCCAACTGGATGCCCCTGGTTCTATTCAGATCATTGTTTCATGCTGTGTGCTCCTGGGCTATTTGCTTTGCCTTCTCTCCAGGAGTAGCGCCAACACCCTCCAAGCACTCCCAGAGCCAAGTACACTGACCTTTAAAACTCTAGGTTTTAAGCTCTTCTGGTTGTACAAACTCACAAAATTCATCACCTCTTACTTTCTAAGCTAATTGGTATGGGGATTCATTTTTCCTGTATGCTCTCCTGTGTACTAGTCTTTCACCCTTCTATGACATATAGCTCCCTCTCTACTGCAGGGGCCAAGATCTGTTTCTCCTCTAAATCATGTCTCTGTACCTTCTTCGATGTGACCTCTTCTTTATCTTCAGTTGTAGAGTATATCCTGCTGGTCTTCAGGTCAATTTCTAAGGGTATTTAGGATGATTTGATAGTTACCTAGTTGTATTTGTGAAATGAGGTGAGCCTACTCCACTGCCTTCTACTCCATTGCCATCTTCCTGTCTCTACCTAAGATATTGTCTTAAAAGTAAGAGATCTAAATCAGTAGCAAAATGCTATAATTTAAAAATATTTTCCTCAAACATTTTGCTGAGTTGGTTAGTGTTGGAGGAATGGATTGCATGTGAATTGGAAAGACTGGTACACTGAATATGCAGAGACTTGGAGATTTGTGTCTATTCTCTCACCAGTGAAATGTTTGATAGTAGATGCTAGTAATTATGAGTCTTAAGTGCTTTACTATTTATAAAGAAATCCATAGATTATCTCATTTAATTCTTCTAGATGAGGTAGATATAATTAGCAGTTTCATTGGTAGTAAAGCTGAGGCTCAGCTATATTTTGTGCCCAGGGTCTAAGGTTGTCAGATTTAGCAACTATAAATACAGGATGCCCAATAAAATACAATACTAGACAACAACAAAATATTGCTTTAGGATAAATATATCCCATGCAGTGTTTCATCTGGCAACCCTGTATTGCAAACAACTCAAGTAGTCCTGTCATATTAATGCCTGCTTTTACCCAAAAGTTCTCTCCACTTTATCGGAACTATGTCTTCAATCATCCATTTAATGTTTATTCTTTAGTACAACATTAGTGATCACATCATTTCTGTTTTTTGTTTGTTTGTTTGGTTTTATTTTATTTTTTTGTTTGTTTTTGTTTTTGGCTTGTGTAATTTAATGCTGAGGTCATCTCTTCAAGAAGATAACTAGAAATACAGCACTTGCAGGACAATTAAATATGGTAATAAAAAACACGTAATGAAGACAATTTGAGCACTGGCTCTGATTAAGTCATATAGAAGGCACTGCAAGGTAAATAAGAGTAAATTAAGCCTGATCAGTTATGAGGCTATATCCAAGGGATGGTGAATATTAATAGCTAATCCATGCTGTTGATGTTTGCTACCAAAGATACTAGCATTAAGATATTCCAAAGACTGTTGTACCTTTTTAAATTAAATGTTTATTTTGGGCAGCCCCGGTGGCGCAGCGGTTTAGCGCCGCCTGCAGCCCAGGGCGTGATCCTGGAGACCCTGGATGGAGTCCCATGTCAGGCTCTCTGCATGGAGCCTGCTTCTCCCTCTGCCAGTGTCTCTGCCTCTCTCTCTCTCTCTCTCTGTCTCTATGAATAAATAAATAAAATATTTAAAAAATAACTAAAAAAAATAAATGTTTATTTTACTTATAGTGCAGTTAACATGTAGTATAACAATAGTTTAAGGTATTCAGTATAGTGATCCAACAAGTCTATATATTACCTAGTACTCATAATAACAAGTATACTCTTTTTTTAAAGATTTTATTTATTTATTCATGACAGAGAGAGAGAGAGAGAGAGAGAGAGAGAGGCAGAGACACAGGCAGAGGGAGAAGCAGGCTCCATGCAGGGAGCCTAATGTGGGACTTGATCCTCTTCTTTCTTCAACTGACATGCCCCTCATGTAGATCTCATGTACTTTTGTAACTTTAAAAAATGGACTAAAGCTTCTTAATAATTCCCAAGTCTTTATAGCATCCTATGCCCCTCTCCTAAGTTCCAGACTCAAGTATCCAGTTGGCTCCATGTGACTCTCACAAATATCTTGACCTTGATGCATTCAAAACCACATTCTCTTTCTTGTCCCCAAATCTGTTCCTCTTCCGCTATTTGATATTACTGTCTCAGGGAAGACTCCATTGTCCTCTGGTTGCCTGAGCCATCAGATTTTCAGGTCTGAATTACACTTCTATACTTCAGATCTGAATTATGCTTCTTCCTTGCTCTCCACATTGACTCATTCACCTATTCTGCTAGTTGTATGCTCTAAATAACTCTGAATATATTTATTTCAGATCATCATCATCTCTTGCCAAGTCTCTCACATTTGGGCTATTTTCCCTGTAATCCATTTCTCACACAGCCTGAGTCCCAATTCTGAGCATGTCACTTCTCTGATAAAAATCACTTATTGATCACCCTGACAAAAAACAAATCCAAAGTCCTTTATAGGGTTAAAAAGCTCCTTCAAAATGAGCCCCTGGTTATTTCTTCAGTTCATATCATTTTACTCATCTTTTACCTTATATGTTCTATCCATAATGAGCTTCTTCAAAGTACTGTGCTTTCTTTCTGATCTCCATGTCTTAACTAACACTAGACCTTCTGCTTGCACTGCCCTCCCACCAATCTTGAGCATATTCCGATGCCCCTTTTTAGCCTTAAGGTTAAAGTTATTTCTTTGAATCCCTGAGAACTATAAAGAGTCTTTCAATATTGTCCAAGTCAGTCTGTATTTTAATGGACTTTTTACTTGTCTGCCTCCTTCACTGAACCGTAAGTAAGTGCCTCGAGAGGTAGGGTAAAGCAACTGTAAAACACAAGATGTGTCACGTGGCAGGAATAGGACACCAGCCAAACGTAAATGACTCCTGAATCTATCATTCCAAATGAAGTCTCTACCTTAGTCTTCATACGCATAACTCATACTACTAGGCTTCCATACCTCAGTATTTCATGTGCTGTGAGTTCAACACATTGAAATCTGTGCCCCCACCCCGAAAGAACCTGCTTTGTCTCCTGGGTTCCCTTTACTGGTGACTTGCACCAAATCCACCCAAATCAACCTTCACATCAGTCTCTCAGCCTTCATCTTGTTATTTTCTGATCCATTCTTCATTTAGTCACCTGAGTGGCTTTCCAGAGGCTGAGTAAGATCATGCTACTTCCCTACTTAAAACCATGTGTCCCGGCAGCCCTGGTGGCCCAGCGGTTTAGCGCTGCCTTCAGCCCAGGGGGTGATCCTAGAGACTCGGGATCGAGTCACATGTCAGGCTCCCTGCATGGAGCCTGTTTCTCCCTCTGACCATGTCTCTGCCTCTCTCTCTGTCTCTCATGAATAAATAAATAAATGATCTTTAAAAAGAAAATGTGTCCATTCTGTTGGTAGGAATGCAAGTTGGTACAACCACTGAGGAAGAGTATGAAGTTTCCTCAAAGAATTAAAAATAGAATTACCACATGATCCAGTAATCATACTACTGGATATTTACCAAAAAAATACAAAAGCACTAATTCAAGGTATACCTGGCTGGCTCAAAGGAGCATGCAACTCTTGATATGGGGTAGTGACTTTGAGCCCCATCATGATTATAGGGATTACTTACATAAATGAATTTTCTCAGGAAAACCTCTGAGAAAGCTCAATGTTATTGGTATACATAGAGGGAAATAACCTGGAATGGAGAGGAGTCCTAGAAGTAGGAAGAAAACAAGAAGTGCTGTCAGTAGCCTGGATAGAAAGAGAACTGGGACAGTTGAATCTATCCTAAGTTAGAATAATACTAGGTAGATGTGACAAAAGGAAAATGTAACAGTAAGATGTTTGAAGTGATCAGAAAAGGAGGGTAGATGGACAAAGAGAGATGGGAGAAGGAAACAAAAATAATAAACATAATAATAGATCTCAGTGTGGTCAAAATATTGCTAATAGAAGTAATTCTGTGAGTGCTGAAAGAAAGGTTTTGGTCAGGGTGGAATTATTTTTCATATTTATGCACTTAAAATTGCACAAATAATGTATAAATGTATTCTTACTGAGAGTAATTCAGGGTACTACAAATTATATAGAGTAAAATACTGAAGTGACTTCTTGGTCTTCCCCATCATCAATCTCTTCCCAAGTAACCACTCTCAGTAGTTTGGCATTTATCTTTTTAGAAATTTTTCTGTGCATTTACATATGTACACAGAGCTGCACATAATTTATTTTTCACCAAAATACATCATAATATTCGCTTTTCAATTAATATATTTTAGTGAACTTCCATTTGTATCTAGTGTATTTGTATTATGCAATGACAATAATTTAACCATTTTCCTCTGGGCCATTGAGTTATTTGAGAGTTAAGTTTCAGATCAAAGGTTTCAGAGGTGGAACAATATCGGCAGTGACAAAGTCCAATATGAGGGCAGAGGGTTAGATGGCAGGAATAGAACTGGTGACATCTTGGTGATAAAAATGTAGGGGAGTGGTACTGGTTGTAAGATGGCTGAAAACTGGGGTTACTAAGGGCACCCAGGGTGAGGGAAGAATTTGGGATTGGCCAAAGGATGGCACACTCTGACTTAAAGGAAGGATTCAGTGAATATAGGTGGGGTAACCAGGAGCATGGTAGATACCAATGATGAGGAGATATTGAAAAATGTATGACTAGGTGCAAAGAACCATGAGAGATTTTCTTTTTTGCTTTTTTTTTTTTTGTTTGTTTGTTTGTTTTCTAAGGCTTAAGCATAGATGTTCTGAAAGGAGCACTAGAGACCTAGTGGCTGATAATGAGAAATTTCTATTTGAGATGCATTTATTGCACATAGTGTCCTACAGGCACTGTGCACTATCTGCCACAGCCTGAGAGGGGTAGGACAATTCATGAAGATGCTGAGGATGATGGGATTTCCAATGATAGGATCCAGTGGTCTCAAAGGAAATGCTTGTGGTTGGGAAGCAGTGGGGATTTGTGTCCTGGAAAGAGGAAGCCCAAGCAGTGTGGACCTGAGAGAAGAGGCAGGATGTGGGTGGGGATGATGCTTCAAATGTGGAGTAGTAGGTTTGGGTGGCCCTATGGCTTCCCGGGTGGTTAGTACTGCCAGGGCCCAAGTAGGTACTGTGAGTGAGAGGATTTGGGGCCTCTCAGGAGTTTGTGATCTGGCATGAGGGTGCTCTGGAGAGAATTCTGGTCACAGAAGAGACGCTGACCACAGAAACCAGTCCCTGGAACTGTCACCATGTACTGGAAATAACCCTTCTCTCCAGTGGGCAGTTGTGGTGTGGGAAGCACTGTCTCCACACCACAATCCTCTCTCCACTGAGAGGTATTCTCCAGTCTGGGCTCAGTTTCCTCATCTTTAGAATGAGTGGTTACTGGCAATTATCTTAGTGTCAAAATGTGTGATTTTAAGTATTCTAACTCTATTTCATAAGGTGTTTTTTTCCTTCTGAGAACATTATACCATTGTCAAGACTGGCATCAGCAAATAGTTCTCAGTGTTCATGGTTCTGGGTTTCTTAAGGTTTTATATGAGGTGTGACATTTATTTAAATGGGTTTGTTTCTTCTTCTTATTCCATGCTGGCTATACAGCTGTCCTTGGGGTCTCTTGTCTATCTATGAAATTCCATTCATCATTCACAGAATCATTAATCTGCCTGTGTAGTGTCACCTCCTGAGGTTTTCTTTTTCTGTGTTAATAGACCTGAAAACTAATGTACATTTTATGTGTATTGCTGGGATGGGGCTTGGGGCATGAGTTGGAAAGACATTTCTGTTTCGCTAAAGGATGTACCATAATTCATTTGTTTTATGTGATTCTTGAAGAAAGGAACTCCCAGATGAAGTGAATGACCACTAAAAACATACTTATGCGTGTTAAGTCAGGCAGAGCTGTGTTCAGGTCAATTCAAATTATAAGCAGTTATTGAGTACCTACTCTGTGCCAGGCCCTACACTGGGCTGTCTAGGAGAAAAGAAAAAAAAAACATGAAACATGGTTTTGACCTCAGTTTAAAATTAGGGAGACCAAAATGAACATACAAATGAGTGAGTATGAAAATATGTAATATTTCTTGATAATTAAAGAGAAGGTATTACAAAGTAGAACTTGATTAATGAACAAATGAGCTATACAGACAAGAATTGCTGTAGACTGAAAGAAAATTAAATACTTCAGATTATGATAGACAAGGAAAACTTTGAGGGAAAAGGCTTGTTTTGTCTTAGATCTTCATGTCTTAAGTCTAGGTCTGAAAGTGTTGAATTTGAATACATGGACAAAATTCATAAGGTAATGTATAAGGGGACTGAGAGTGGTCTGAACAAAGACATGAAGGTAGCAAAATGCCTTGCATGTCTGTAGTAAAGCCCAAGTGAATGGAAACATGAGGACTCCAAGCCAGATAATGGGAGTTATGAAAGCTAAGCTTGAGGAATTTGGAGTCCTTCAGAGCCAATCTCTGCTCAGGACAGGGGGACATAGTTAAAACTGTCATATATGGATACATTTTGAGTGGTAGTAAAGAAAGAGGAAAGCATGGAAGTAAGGAGACCATGCAGTATGATGAGAAGGCAGCAAAGCTGGAGTGAGTCTGAACAGATGCAGGGCAGTGGGGATAAGGGAGAGAACGCTACTGGGAGAAGATAATTGGTTTCAATTCACATCACAAGTGTCTGGCCTCTTCTCCCTGCACACATTCTTCCCAGGGCCCCTGTGTCCTTGATCCTTCCACCTGTAATGCTGTCCTCTCCTAATGTTGCAGAGCTGGCTTTTGCTTGTCTTTCAGGCTCTTGAAAAGTTATGTTTGTATATATGCTCCAGGAACTTCCTATTACAATATATTACCTTACTCTGTAAACTTTTTTTTTTTTTTTTTACTACCCACAAGTATCTTACTCATTATTTGTTCACTCATTGATTTGTTTGCTCAAAATCTAACTCTCTTGATAAAATGAAAGCTCTGCAAGGAGAGTCCCTGGTTACAGTGATTCATGGCTGTTGTCCGAGGCACCCGGAATAATGACCAGCACATAGTAGATGCTCAGTAAATGCTTGTTGATAAAAGACTGAAAGGGTGCTATGGTGTAAGCATAATTTTCAAAGTCTGTTGCTAGCATTATTATCATATATAAGGCATAGTAATGAGTTTTTGCTTAAGGGATTACAAAATGAAGTTTTGGTGCCAGTGACGAGCAGAAAAATGTTACCCCCAGGAAATTAAATGTTGTGTCAAAGAACAGATGTGAGAATCTTTGTTCCCCTATCATGAGCACCCATAGGACTGATTGAGAATTCCTTTAATTCCATTGAAAGCATTTGCTACAGATTCTAATATACCAGCAATATCTCCAAGGCCCCTTTCCTTCCAATGCTAACACTCTATGATTTTAAGTTACTGAATTCACAATCCAAATCAATATTCTTTTCATATAAGTGCTCAGCAAGGGTGGCCACATGCTTATTTCACCGAAACTTCCAATATCTAAAACATTTATAAATGTTACCATAGGGGCCAATATTCATAGCTTGTTTCAAGAACCACATAATTAAATATGTCTCATAACTTGGTACACTTCAGTTTTTGTTTAAAGTTTTATGATACAAACCACTATTTTTTTAAATGAACATTGAAATGCTTGCTAAGGTTGCATCTGATTTTTTCTACATAATCAGGTTTTGTACAGTGAGAAGTCAGAAGTGAAAACTGAACTTGTTATTCGTTTGTTACTAACCAAGTATTGACTGAATCAAGATGAGTCTGAGATTTATTTACATCTCTTGAGCAAGGTTAAATAATATCTTGAATAGAAGGCATCAGAAACATTCCGGCAACCCTTGTATTTCAGTCCAATGAACAGCCTTGAACAGACCAGTTTATGTAGGGATTAGGGTTTAAGGGCTTCTGTATCTTCCCAGGGGAGTGGAGAGCTTAGGTTACCCATCTGGGAAGCAGGTGAAATGAATTCCTTCCATGAGGGTAGAAGAGGGGCAGGAGCATGGGCAAATGAGGTGACTCGTAATAAAAACTTCTGCTTTATCTAAGTAGTGCTCATTTATGCTTAAAAAAGCCAGAAACCTAATTCTTATTGCAAGAGAGTAGAGTTTCCTGTTCCATGAAGACTATTCCTCTTCACTCACTATTCAGCAGTGGTCTAGGTGTGTTATGATGGTGTTAAAAATAAGATTTAAACAGTCCTATTAAAGTGCAACTTAAAGTCACACAGAGCTGCCATAAATGAGTGGTGTGAGAGTCTACACCAGGAGCAGTCTTTGTGGAAGAAGGAAGAAATGAGAAAGGAAGAAGTAGCCCGACAGGAAGAGAATGCATGAAAAGCAAACTGGGGTTTTCAAAAAGGACTGTGTGTGTGTTTTGTTTCTAAATTTTGCTCAGAAGTCACTTTCTTCTGAAAAGGAACTCTGGAAACCAGGGAAAATAACTCTAGCAGTGGTTCTCTTCTCTTCTCTGAAGTCATGCAGTCCAGCTTGAGAAAATTCTCTTCATCTAGAAACGAGGTAGATAAAAATCCTATGAGATAAAGCTATAGTGACATGATTGTGGACTTTCCTAAAAAGACCAGCCACCAAAATGGAGCTAGAATAGCTCTATCAACCCATCCACTGTGGGACACAAGACATAACTCTGTGAACTTAGCTGAAGTCCACTATTATTATTACTATTAGGGGAAGAATTGATGTTCTTTAGAAGATGAGAGCTCCTTGGTTTTTAAAGCATAGATATGAAAAGAACAATGCAAAAGAAGTTTATGGTTCAACCTTAGTATATAATCTTCTGAAGTGTTTATAAATACCTGAGAAGTTTTTTTCTCATGATAAAGCTAAGATTTTTCTCTTTTACATAACATTAAAGGAGCTTGACTCTGATATTCTCTTTGGAGCTCTGGTTTGGAGTCCCTGGAACAGGATGATAACATCTTGGAGACTTATTCAAGGAGTATCCCTTCATGATTCCTTATTCTAGTGGTATTGCAAGGGGAATACCATCCCATCCAGTAATTGAATAAATGGTGCTTCAACAACTAGGAAATGCTAGTTGTTGATGATGGTAATGATAGTAATGCCCTTACTTCATTCAAAAAGTAATACATATATTTCAAATTCTGTTCAGCTTTGAACAAGGGTCTTTCTTTGAAAATGAAGACATTAGACTTTTTCCACTCTACAAAAAAATGCTTTTGGTTTTCTATTTTTCTATATAATAATTCTAGGGCAAGATTATATCACCAATGCTTACATTTAGTTTTAATTAGCAACCGCTTCTGAGCTGCACGATGAAATGCTTCAGTGAAAGAAGAGGAAAAATGTATTAGTCTGTCAGTTTGGGTGCAGAAACAAGTCTTTTTTCCCCCAAACTGCATATATTAGAGAAGTTTGCTGAAATACAGATTTTTAAACCTTTTTTTTTTTTTTTTTTTTTTTTTAGATTTTTAAACTTCTTATCCAACTGTACATCTCCTCTCAATCTCTAGGATTCTTCAGCTTTAGCATGTGCTGGATTACTCCTGAGTGTTCACTATCACTCTTGTCCTTCAAGCTCCCCAAGTCTCAGATGAGATAGACAGTGTTCATGTGTGGTTGGTAAATCTCCTTTTGTTGGCTGGAATTGTGCAGGCTAGAAATAACTCTTTTCGGAACAGTTTGGAAATGATACTGAAACAGGGATCATCAAGTTGCATAGTGGGGTGTTTGGGCATACTGGTCAAAGGCAGGGGGTTACACAGACATACTGTGTCCTAGGAAATAATACCAAGTGAATTTAGTGGAAACAAGTTGAGTGTTTGTTCAAATATCTTATATATAAAACTTGATGTTTCATAGTTAGAGTAGAAGATTAGGACACTATAATTTTCATCCCCTTCCAATCAACCTGCGAAGCAGGCAGAACTATCAGCAGTTCTTTCCATTATTCCACAACTATTCATGGAGCATTAACTATGTGTCAGGCCCTGTGATAAGATCTGCTATTTCAAGGCAAAATCAAACACTGTCCTTATCTGAAAGGAACTTGCAGCTTGAAGCAGAGGAGGAATAGAAATATTTGCCTAGGATAGTGTGATAAATGAAGGGGAGTGGTTTGTAAAGACTCAGGGAAAGCACAAAAAATAAAAGTACCTACCTTTAAGGTGGGGCACTGAGTGTCAAGGGCAGGGCACAGAGGAGATGATGACTGAATTGAGGGATGAGCGGGGGTTTCCCAAGCAAGGTCATTGCAGAGCATAATAGATGCATGGCCACAGACAGCAGGCAGCAGGGATGATTCCAGAGACTGTGGGAAGTCTGATATGATTCTAGGAGGTATCCTTTTAAGGACAAGTTGAGTGGTTTTAGGGTTAGGACTGGTAAGTAAGCACCAAATCACGGAAGACATTTCTTGGAAGGCATATGGATTTAAATGTGATGTAGTTCTCAACTGTATCAAATGTGATGTGAGAATGCAACTTAAAATCCAGTTTTTGCAGACTTACACATGATGAAATAGTGATTTAATGAAAAGATACATGACACAAAGCTATAATTCATTCAGTAATGCATTTGTAAGAATTCATACATTATTAATCAGTATCAAAGTACTTGCTGAACACTTGTGCCATTTACTGTGTTGGGAAACGGAGATGCACAGGATAGAACAAAACATTCCCGTTCCTAAGTTGCTTCATGTCCAGTGAGAGAATAGTTCGCAACCAAAACAGCACGTTGTGATCATTCCCATAATGGAGACCTCTGTAAGTATTAGAGGAATTAAAAAGATAAGAATATCCTATTGGGAGAACAGATATTGTAAAAATGTCTGTACTACCCAAAGCAATCTACAGATTTAATGCAATCCTTGACAAAATACCAATAGCATCTTTCGTAGAACTAGAACAAATAGTCCTAAAATTTAGGGTATGGAACCCTAAAAGACCCTGGAATAACCAAAGCAATCTTAAAAAATAAGAACAAAACTGGAGGTATCACAATCTCATATTTCAAGATATGCCATAAAGCTGTAGTACTCAAAACAATATGGTACTGGTATAAAAACAGACACCTGCATCAATGGAACAGAATAGAAAGCCCCGAAATAAACATATGCTTTTATGGTCAAGTAATCTGTGACAAAGGAGCAAGATTATACAATGGGAAAAATTCTCTTCACTAAATGGTGTTAGGAAAACTGGACAGCTACATACAAAAGAATGAAGCTGGCTGGCTTTTTTACACCACACACAAAAACAAGCTCAAAATGGATTAAAGACCTAAATGTGAGACCTGAAATTATAGAATTTCTGGAAAAAAAAAATATAGGCAGTAAACTCTTTGACATCAATCATAGAAACATTTTTCTAAATCTGTCTCCTCTGGCAAGGGAAACAAAAGCAAAATTAAATTATTGGGACTACATCAAAATAAAAAAATTTTGCATGGTGAAGGAAATCATCAACAAAATAAAAACACAACCTACTGAATAGGAAAAGATATTTGCAAATGATATATCTAATAAAGGGTTAATATCCAAAATATGTAAGGAACTTAAACTACTCACCATCAAAAAAACAAATACTCCAATTAAAAAAAAGGGCAGAGGACATGAATAGACACTTTTCCAAAAGACCTCCAGATGGCCAATAGACATATGAAAAGATGTTCAGTGTCACTCATCATAAGAGAAATGCAAATCAAAACCACAGTGAGATATCATCTTACACCTATCAGAATGGCTGAAATAAAAAAAAAAAAAACATGGTGTTTCTACAGTGATGGTGAGGATGTTGAGATAAAGGAAGCCTCATGCACTATTGGGGGGTAAAATGCCAACTGAGGCAGCCATTGTGCAAAACAGTATGGAGGTTCCTCAAAAAAAAAATAGAACTACCATATGATCCCTGCTATACTATTCCATCCTTATAATACTATTCTACTATTGGATATTTACCCAAAGAAGACAAAAACACTATTTCTAAGAGCTATATTTACCCCCATGTTTATTGCAGCATTATTTGTAATAGCCAAGACATGGAAGCAACCAGAGTATACAACCATAGATGAATGGTTAAAGACTATATGTATAAAGGAATATTAATCACCCAAAAACAAGAACAAAATCCTGATATTTGCAACAAGATGGTTGGAGCTAGAGAGTATAATTCTAAACAAAATAAGGCAGAGAAGACAAATATCATATGATTTCACTCATGTGGAATTTAAGAAATGAAAGAACTGAACAACAAAAGACAAAACAGAGAAGAAACTGGTTGTTGCCAGAGGAGAGGTGGCTGGGCGAATAGGTGAAGGGGATTAAAAGTACATTTTCATGCTGAGCACTGTGTAATGTATAGAATTTTGAATCATTATATTGTACACCTGAAACTAATATGTGACTATGTCTTATATGTACTTATACATACATATATATATATAAATAATATATATGTTATACTTGAATAATTTTTTAAAATCTTAGTTTTCCTTGAAATTGTCCAAAAAATGTCACAGAATAAGGCAAAAAAAAATTTGAGAGAGAGAGCATGAGCTGGAGGAGTGGCAGAGGGAGTGAGAGAGAATCTCCAGCAGACTCACCACTGACATGGAGCTCACTGTGGGGCTCTGTCTCATGACCCTGAGATCATCACCTGAGCTGAAATCAGGGGTCAGATGCTTAACTGACAGAGCCACCCAGGCACCCCAGGCTTAATGTACCTTTTGAAAAAAGAGTAGGAACTTTTCAAAAAGAAAAAAAGGTGCTATAAAAGGGGGTAGAGGGCATTCCAGGAACAGAGAACAACTCATCAATGGCTTAGATAAAGGGAAAGGCAAAATAGGAACTTTCTGGAACAGCACACAGGTCAGAGGGATAAGAAATTATGATTGACAAGACCTCCTTCTGTCTAATATGGATAATGGTAATGAAAGTAGTGAGTTTTCCAAATGTGTAAGGGGTGGGAATATCTTTGACCATCTTGTTTGGTGTGAAGACTTCTGGGCATAAAAGCTTTTAGGTAGAACGTCCAGTTATTACTGAAATCTTTAGCAATTCTCTGCTTGGTTGAAAGTATAGGAAGAGGGGGTGGCTCAGTGGTTTAGTGCCTGCCTTGGGCTCGGGGTGTGATCCTGGAGATCCGGGATTGAGTCCCACATTGGGCTCCCTGCATGGAGCCTGCTTCTCCCTCTGCCTATGTCTCTGCCTCTCTGTCTCTCATGAAAAAATAAATAAAATCTTAAAAAAAAAACAATAGAGGAAGAAGCTCTGTGGAATTAAACATTATTATGAAAATGGGCATAAACTGAAATTATATATGCTGCTAATTTGAATATGCAGATTAGAGAGAAAATACCAAATGATCATATCTGCATTTTTAAAGTGCTATTCATCACTACTTTGCAACTTACTATTATTGGGCTATTACCTTGATGATTAAACTTTTCAATTATATGTTGCATTGTATTAGGCTTTCTACACTCATTAATTAGTTCACTCACATAAAACCCGTGAGGAAGCAGAGGGATTTTATGACCCACTGTTTCACAGATGAGAAAACAAAAGCAACAAGGTTAAGTGGCTTCTTGAATTTCTCCTGTCAGGTCTAGGGCCTGCAGGATGGGAGTCGGGCCCCCTGCATGGCCAGCCCAGCAAGGCTCCTTCAGTTCTGCTTTGAGCTGCACTCCCTCCACTAATTGGGAATGGGTGCCCCTGGGGTGTTCTTGGAAATTAATGATATTCAGTGCGACAAGTTGTATCTGTCACAGCCTATGTTTGTTTACTTGTGGCAATTAGCGACCATCTGCTTGGGAGGTGAGCATAGGAAGCCCTCCTTCTCTGGAAATAGTGACTTCCAGGGTGGAGAATCTTCCTGGGCCTTGCCATTTAGGGAAGAGTTGACAAAGGAAGAAGACCTTGGGTCCTCTGGAAAGTTGGTGGAGCGTGCATGCCCAGCTGCCTGAGGGAGGGAAGCAATCAAAGTTGTTCATTCTCTGCTATTGGTGCTTTTCCTTTTATTCCATCTATTCACCTTCAATCCGTGCTCTCCTTTCCTAGACAGGGTTCCCCCTGGACTAGTAATAGTAAGGAGGTTGCTGAACAGGCAGTGTGGTCTCTCTGACCTTGGCCTTTTATGCCTGTGACTGACTATGGCAGAGTTTGGAGGACGAGTCTGCCTCTGCACTGTTTGCACCTATGGCATGGGAATGGCAAGGAGGAGCCATGTGAAAGGAAGAGCATAGAATCACATAAAGGACAGGACACGAGAAAGGAGTTGCATGGTGATGAGGCATGTCCCTAGTGGCTGCCTTGTGGCCTTCCGGGATGATGAACTTGGTCACTCGGCCTCTGTCAGGTGTTCTCATATCTGCAAAGACGCCCAGGCATACTGGAAAATAAGAGGAAGTGCTTTTTTAAAAAAGTATGTATATATATATTGCAGCATAATTGATAAACCAAAAATGCCCATATCTGATGTATGTATCTTGATGAGTTGGGAACATACATATATACCTGTGATACCATCACTGCAACTGAGGTACCAAACCAAAAATGTCCTTTTTTTTTTTTTTTTTTTTGGTGGTGGTAGTAGTGGTCAGAGAACACGAGATCTAAAACAAAACAAAAAGGGTGTTGCCTGTATTCTTCTCTAGGATTTTGATGGAATCTTGTCTCACATTTAGATCTTTCATCCATTTCAAGTTTATCTTTGTGTATGGTGAAAGAGAGTGGTCTAGTTTCATTCTTCTGCATGTGGATGTCCAATTTTCCCAGCACCATTTATTGAAGAGACTGTCTTTCTTCCAATGGATAGTCTTTCCTCCTTTATCGAATATTAGTTGACCATAAAGTTCAGGGTCCACTTCTGGGTTCTCTATTCTGTTCCATTGATCTTTGTGTCTGTTTTTGTGCCAGTATCACACTGTCTTGATGACCACAGCTTTGTAGTACAACCTGAAATCTGGCATTGTGATGTCCCCAGATATGGTTTTCTTTTTTAAAATTCCCCTGGCTATTCGGGGTCTTTTCTGATTCCACACAAATCTTAAAATAATTTGTTCTAACTCTCTGAAGAAAGTCCATGGTATTTTGATAGGGATTGCATTAAAGGAGAATACAGGCAACACCCTTTTTGAACTCAGCCACAGTAACTTCTTGCAAGATACATCCACGAAGGCAAAAGAAACAAAAGCAAAAATGAACTATTGGGACTTCATCAAGATAAGAAGCTTTTGCACAGCAAAGGATACAGTCAACAAAACTCAAAGACAACCTACAGAATGGGAGAAGATATTTGCAAATGACATATCAGATAAAGGGCTAGTTTCCAAGATCTATAAAGAACTTATTAAACTCAACAGCAAAGAAACAAACAATCCAATCATGAAATGGGCAAAAGACATGAACAGAAATCTCACAGAGGAAGACATAGACATGGTCAACACACACATGAGAAAATGCTCTGCATCACTTGCCATCAGGGAAATACAAATGAAAACTACAATGAGATACCACCTCACACCAGTGAGAATGGGGAACATTAACAAGGCAGGAAACCACAAATGTTGGAGAGGATGCGGAGAAAAGGGAACCCCCTTACACTGTTGGTGGGAATGTGAACTGGTGCAGCCACTCTGGAAAACTGTGTGGAGGTTCCTCAAAGAGTTAAAAATAGACCTGCCCTACGACCCAGAAATTGCACTGTTGGGGATTTACCCCAAAGATACAGATGCAGTGAAACGCCGGGACACCTGCACCCCGATGTTTATAGCAGCAATGTCCACGATAGCCAAACTGTGGAAGGAGCCTCGGTGTCCAACGATAGATGAATGGATAAAGAAGATGTGGTTTATGTATACAATGGAATGTTACTCAGCTATTAGAAATGACAAATACCCACCATTTGCTTCAACGTGGATGGAACTGGAGGGTATTATGCTGAGTGAAGTAAGTCAGTCGGAGAAGGACAAACATTATATGTTCTCTTTCATGTGGGGAATATAAATAATAGTGAAAGGGAATATAAGGGAAGGGAGAAGAAATGTGTGGGAAATATCAGAAAGGGAGACAGAACGTAAAGACTGCTAACTCTGGGAAACGAACTAGGGGTGGTAGAAGGGGAGGAGGGCGGGGGGTGGGAGTGAATGGGTGATGGGCACTGGGGGTTATTCTGTATGTTGGTAAATTGAACACCAATAAAAAATAAATTAAAAAAAATAAAGCAAAACAAAAACAAAAAACACATGATATCTATTCTCAACGTATTTTTTAAAAATTCCAGTGTAGTTAATATATGGTGTTAATAGTGGTTTTAGGTACAACATAGTGATTCAGCATTATTACTCTGCGTTCATCAGAATAAGTGTACTCCTAATCCCCTTTGCCTATTTCACCACCCTCCCACCCACCTCCCCTCTGGCAACAATCTGTTTCTTCTCTATATGAAGAGTCTGTTTTTTTGGTTTGTCTCCCCCCACCCCTGCCATCATTCATTCGTTTCTTAAATTCTATGTATGAGTAAAATTATGTGATGTTTGTCTTGCTCAGACTGGCTTATTTCACTTAGCATTATAGTCTTTAGATCCACCTATGTTGCTCCAAGTAGCAAGATTTCATTCTTTTATTATGGCTGAATAATTTTCCATTGTATATTTATATAGCACTTCCTCTTTTTTCCATTTATCTACTGATGGACACTTAGGTTGCTTCCATAATTTGGCTATTGAAGGTAATTCTATGATAAACATAGGAGCACATGTATCCTCTTGAACTAGTGTTTTTTATTCTTTAAGTATCCAGTAGTGCGATTGTTGGATCACAGGGTAGTTTAATTTTTTTTTTTTTTTTGATGAACCTCCATACTCTCTTCACAGTGGCTACCTCAGTTGGTATACCCACCAACAGTGCATGAGGGTTCCTTTTTCTCCACATCCTCATCAACATTTGTGGTTTCTTGCATTTTTGACTTTAGCCATTCTGACAGCTGTGAGATGATATCTCGTCGTGGTTTGGATTTGCATTTCCCTGATGATGAGTGACATTGAGCATCTTTTCATGTCTGTTGGCCATCTGGAGATCTTCTTTGGAGACATGTCTGTTTATGTGTCTGCCCACTTTTTAATTGGAGTATTTGTTTTTTTTTCGGGTGTTGTATAAGCTCTTTTTATTTGTATAAGTTTCTTTATATCTTTATATTTTGGATACTTACCCTTTATTAGACATGTCATTTGCAAATATCTTCTTTCATTCAGCAGGTTCTTGTTTAGTTTTGTTGGTTGTTTCTTTGGCTGTGAAGAAGTTTTTTATTTTGTTGTAGCCCCAATAGTTTATTTTTGCTTTTGTTTCCCTTGCCTCGGGAGACCTATCTAGAATGATACTGTTATGGCCAGTGTCAGAGATATTATTGCCTGTGTTCTCTCCTGGGATTTTTATGGTTTCAGGTCCCATATTTAGATCCTTAATCCATTTTAAGTTCATTTTTGTGTGTGGTGTAAGAAAATGGCCCAGTTTCATTCTTTTACATATTGATGTCTGGTTTTCCCAACACCATTTGTTGAAGAGACTTTTCCCATTGTATATTATTGCCTCCTTTATGGTAGATTAATTGACATAAAGCATGGGATTATGGGGAACCCTGGGTGGCTCAGAGGTTTGGTGCCTGCCTTCGGCCCAGGGTGTGATCCTGGAGGCCTGGGATCAAGTCCTACATCGGGCTCCCTGTGTGGGGCCTGCTTCTCCCTCTGCCTGTGTCTCTGACTCTTTCTCTCTCTCTGTGTCTCTCATGAATAAATAAATAACATCTAAAAAAAAAAAAAAAAAAAAAAAGCATGGGATTATTTCTGGGTTTTCTGTTCTGGTCTTTTGATCTGTGTGTTCATTTTTGTACCAGTACCATACTATTTTGATTACTACACCTTTGTAATAGAACTACAAATCTGGAATTGTGATTTCTTCAGCTTTGTTTTTCCTTTTCAAGATACTTTGGCTACTTGCAGTCTTTTTTAGTTCCATAAAATTTTAGGATTTTTTTCCTAGTTCTGTGAAACATGCTGTTGGTATTTTAATAGAGTTTGTGATAAATCTATAGATTGCTTCGGGCAGTATGGATATTTTAGCAGTATTTGTTCTTTCAATCCGTGAGCATAGAATGTCTTGCCATTTGCTTATGTCATCTTCAATTTCTTTCATCAGTGTTTTAAAATTTTCAGAGGACTGATCTTTCACCTCTTTGGTTAAGTTTATTCCTAGGTATTTTATTATTTCTAGTGCAATTGTAAATGGGACTGTTTTCTTAATTTGTCCTTCTCCTGCTTTATTATTAGCATATAGAGATCCAGTGGATTTCTGTACATTGATTTGTGTTCTGCGACCTTACTGAATTCATTTGCCAGTTGTAATAGTTATTTGGTGGAGTCCCCAGGGCTTTCTATATAGTATCAAGTTATCTGAAAATAGTGAAAATTTTACTTTTTCCATACGAGTTTGAATGCTTTTTATTATCCTCAACAGATTTTAAAATACACAATATTATTAACTATAGGTACTATATTGTAGAGCAGATCTCAAGAACTTACTCATATTGCATAATAAATGATTTACTTCCCCCAAAAATGATTTACCCAAGTAGTTAAATAGTATGGCTGATTTGAGAGATAACTAAACCCTAAGATTCCTGGCTGCATTCCCTGGCACACCCTGCTAACCTGACAAGTGACTCAGGTAAAACTGTTTTTCTCAGGCTTACTCTCCGTTTTAGGCTGAGATCTTGTCCTGGTTGGTTGAAATTATTTATTTGTGTCTTTATGGATTTCATCTATTCTCAGGCCTGTCTTTGTCTCTATGCCTACCTTCTCATTTTTTAGTCTGATCTCTCATTTACTGACAAGTAAAACATGCATGTCCTATGTCTCCTACCATCATTTTTTAAAAGATTTTATTTATGTATTTATTCATGAGAGGCGCAGAAAGAGAGAGAGAGAGGCAGAGACACAGGCAGAGAAGCAGGCTCCATATAGGAAGCCCGACGTAGGACTCAATCCTGGGACCCCAGGATCACGCCCTGGGCTGAAGGCAAATGCTTAACTGCTGAGCTACCAGGCGTCCCTTCTACCATCATTTTTGATGTTGCCTTTCCAATGGCTCTTTCTCCACCTGTTGCCTGAAATTAGCACCTAGGAGAGTACAGGTCTTAAGTCTAATGCTGTAGAAACTCTGAAATTGTTACCTCTCTTACCTGCATCCTTCCCAGGATTTTTTTTTTTTCAAAGATGATGGCTGTGGCTGACACATGGGGTGTTTTTCCAAGGGAAGGATTCAGAATTGATGACTTCTGGTGGGTTTGGCCGTGGTGTGCTCAAGCTGGCTTCCATTGGCTTATAAAGCCTAGTGCATACACTTCTTTCCCATTCCGTGTCCAGTGATGTTGGTAGTTTGAATCTGGCTCTGGTGGGTGCATTTAAACAATGGAAATTGGCAAACCTTACACATGAGGGCTGGATTTTTTTGGAGAGCCAGGCTACCAGTCAACCATTACTATTGATAATGGCCAGCTACATGGTCTCTTAAAGGTGTTTCTATCTGATCCCCTCTTTATATCTTATGCTTCAAGCTATGAGGTGTTCAGTGTGTTAAAACTATGGTACTCATAATGTCCCTGGCCTTAGTTGTACTGGAAGCAGGCTCTAGAGTGAGCCCAAGAAGCATACCTAATTTGAGTCCTATTTCAGGTTGCTGGCATGTTCTGGAGAAAAGAGCCCAGGTCTGGAATCAGAAACCTTATGGGTGTATCTGTGTTCTCCTACTAATTACCTACACTGTATAGGACAATTATTTTATACTCAGCCTTCTTATCTGCTATATGTGGACACTAATTTCTTCTCACATGGCTCTTTGTACGTTGTTCTGAGAAGCAACTTGAGTAGAGTCTTATAAACGGAAGGGCTTTATTTGACCAGGGTGAAGAGTATGAGCTGGGGAATGAGACATATTTGGTTCAAAAGCTGGGTTTGCCCTTTAAGGGGCCACTTGACCAACTTTGTCAATTCTAAAATTCAGCTATGGACACTAAGTAATCGAGATGGTTGTAACAATTAAATGAAGTAAGCCTTAAAAAGTGCTAAGGGCTCAATAAATGATTGCTGCTATTATTAATATTGCTTTGAACATGCTATACAAACTTTTAGGGCCTTTATTATTATTAATCTTCAGTGTATAGAATGTCTGTGTGATCACTTTGCCTAGTACCTAGCTTAGAATACCTGTTCAGTAATTGTTTTTAAGGAATTTGTGAAATTCAGTGGGGTTATTTTCAGTACAGTTCAAGTTCAGATGATTGACTTACCTGACTAACCAAATTCCTTAGAGTAAAAGAGTTTTTGCTGCAGATAAAACATTTTTTGGTAAAGTGACTGAAAGTTGTCCTTCAAAAATTTAAAGAACCTGGTAAGTGAGGCAGACTGGTGATAAATTGCCTTAATAGATGTAAGACATTATAGATTTTATCCTGAGGACTTGAGAGTTGTCATAAAAATGGCACTTACATTCTAATTTCTTGGGGGTTGTTTGTAAGATTCTTGTAAGTGTTCCCTGGGGAATTAACCTATTCACATTCAGCCTGAATATAGAAATGTTCTTAGCTGATTCCTCTTAGAAATGTAAATCGAATTGAGTTCCACATTTATGCGGTACCAAGAAAGCAGCACCTCATCTTCAGCACCCCCAGCATAGAAAGCAAATGGGGATTTGATTGTTTTTCTGTGTGTAAAACTACTGGGGAGGCAATATGGTCTCTTCATGGTGAGAAAAATATTTCACCTCTCAGGGTCATTAATTTCATTCCTTTAGGTTAATGTCTTACTCCTGAGGAGAAAATAATCATGAAATAGTTACTAGGCTGCCTCACAAAAGGCTCTCATTGACTGTGTGAGCTAAGGAGAGACATTGAGACTTCCTTTGAAGGCGGGTAGGAGTGCTTGGTGAAAGGATGCCTCAGCTTCTAGATCCTGTAGAGTACCAGCAATCTTGGGCTAGTTGCTTAGCTTTTCTGAGTACCCATTTTCACATCTGAAATAGAAGGAAGATATTTGCTACTCTCTGGGAGGGGGGTGATAAGGATTAAAGGAGTTTGTATATTGGTAGTAGAGTGCTGGCTGGGCACAGATTCTGATCCAATGTTAATCTTCTCCCCATTCCCAGAAATTGGTTGTTAACTCTTGTGTTAAAAAAAAAATCAGGGGTGCCTGGCTGGCTCAGTTGGTTGGGTGTCTGCCTTTGGCTTAGGTCATGATCCAGGGTCTGGGAAAGTGTCCTGCATTGGGCTCCTTGCAGGGAGCCTGCTTCTCCCTCTGCCTATGTCTCTGCCTCTCTCTCTCTCTCAATGTGTGTGTCTTTCATGAATAAATAAATAAAATCTTAAAAAAATCAATGGCACTAGTTAAAATATCATAAGGAAGATTTGGTGGGGGTCGCTATCACAACAGGCATGGGGCCCGCTGTGACAGAATGTGGCAGTGGTGGGGAGAGATGAGGCTCACCTCCGGATGTGAATGTGTCATGGGCAAGTGGGAATTTATGGCCAAGGAGCAGGGTGGGGAAAATAACAAGAAAACATCAAGGGTTCAGGGAGAAGTGTGGGTGAACAAGACCTGACAGGATTCTCCTTGAAGGCAGGCCAGGGTGATCAGACTTCACTTGGTTGCTGGGGGAGGATGAGAGATTCAGGTTAACCTGGGTTAGCTGGAATCCTGCTAAAGTTGGACAGTGCAGAGATGAATACAGGTGTACAAAATTCAGGCCTAATTTGAAAAGAATTCAGGGGAACCTGAGTAGAGTATTGTTAGGAAGAGAATCTTTGTCACCCCCTAGGGCACATTTGTTTCTGATTGCTGAGGTAATGGGTTCTAACTAGAGGGGGACAGAAATAAAGACAGAGCCAGAACTAAGGTCATTGCCCTGAGAGTTAGTGTTTGAGGCAAGGCTTAGAACTGCAGGTGGCCCATTTGTGGGAGCTAGGGGGTGGGGAGGAGTGTGGGGGAGTTCTGGCAAGTCTCTCCTTCTTTGCAGTTTTGTCCAGGCGATGTCAAGGAACTTGGGGACCTCCTGCCACTGGAACTGCTGCAAAATTTCTTAGGATTTTGAGACTCTACTTGGATTATCATTACTATTATTTAATTAGTTTATTTATTTGAGAAGGGGCCCCACCTAGACCACTTACCACAAGAAATTAGTCTTTTGACGGACAGTTCCAGTCCCCAAATTGAACATAAAGGGAAAGAGTGGTACTTTGTAAAAGGTTCCCAGGAAAATATAACTGTTGTTTAAAAAAAATAGGCAAGACCAGTCAGATGGATAAAGATGTATGGGTTAATTGCTGAATCTGTGTCTCACCTGCATCTTTTATGTGGCAGATATGAATGCTTTATAGGTAATGAGGTCCTCACAGGAGAGTTATGGCCTATCGGCCTGACATTTGTAAAGCTGTAAAATGTAGGGGAGATTTAACAAGCAGGATGAGCTGCCCTCCTGCATATTAACACAATTATGCACCTATGCACACGTCTAGGAGTAAATAGTGTATTTATAGCATTAGGATTCTCCAAAGGATATTAAGCAGACATTGCAATTTGCATTTTAATTTTCTTACAAGAAAACCTTTCTACTTGTCTTGAAACTTCCAGGAGCTCTAAGCCTTTTTAGCTGCTCCCGTGGTCTCTGGCTTTGTGCTACATCATGTGGCCCATCTGGCAGGACTGATGGCATGCTCAGGTGTTGGAGATGGAGGCCAGGGTAGGGGGTGGTTCAGGCTTTCTAACATGGAGACGTTGCTGCTCTCGGAGGCCAGAGGTTCTGGGGAGCCAGGAGGTGTCAATGCCCACTTCCATGTTGCTGTCAGCTTGTTTATAATATTGGGTTTCACTGTTCTTTGAATCACTTCCTTCCCTAAAAGTTTTTTTGGGGGGAGCCTAAAAATCTGTTGGAATAGCCTAACACTTGAAGTATTTTTATTTAAATAATGAGAGGAAATGAACATCTTTGGGCCACTGGAAGAAAGGAAATAGGTTAGAGAGTCAGCTAAGAGCGAGAGAGAATATCAGCACTGCTCTTTCCCTCGAACCAAGTTTTTCTGTTAAGAGCTCACAGCTGTCTCTGTCTCCCAGCCTGAGGTCGGCTCCCCTGAGTCACAGAACCTTAGGTGCCTTTCCTTGTTCTCTGAGGCCCTCCAGGTCTGAGCCCTCCACCTCCTGGCAAGGCTACTCACCAAGTTCCTGGGGGGGTTTTGAGAGGTTGGGAATCTTCAGTTTACTTCTGACTTGGCTAGATCAAGATGAAGTTGAGAGTCAGAGTCCTCTGTGCCTTCATCCCCATCTCCCCCAGCCCCCATTTTTTTTTTCCTTTCCTTAGAGGCTCAAAAAGACCAAACTCTTGCAGCTTTTCCCAACAACCCCTGGTGACACTGATCACCCTCACGGAGCTGCTATACTTCAGTGAACAGGTCATCTTCATCCTACTCTGTTCTGATTCAGCACTTCCCAAACTGGAATGTTTTCATGAATCATTTGGGAATCTGATAAAATGCAGATTTTGGCTCTTAGGTCTGGAGTGGGGTCTGAGATTTTGCATTTCTGACAGAGGATGTCCATGTTGCTGGTCTAGAGTCTAACTGATTTGTGTGTGCTGGTCTCAGCTGCCCAATTATGCATTTAATGGTCATGAACTATAAAAACCTGACCTTGTACTACCTGTATGACGTGTTGATGAGCAAGTGGGAGGGGACGTATGCTCACTCAGTGGCGGCGATAGGAGGGAAGATGGTCAGGTGTTTGAATATCAAGGCACACAGTGTCAAGAACTGTGCAGGATCTGAGAATTTACCCTACTCTCAAGCTAACAAATTAGTCTTCCATGGTTTTATGAATGGTGGCAGCAGACACAAGACTCCTGAGTCTGAGACAAAGGGCACTTTACTACTCACAGGAGCTAGAATATCATCATGTGTGCCAGCTTCCAAACCACAGTCCCCACGGGGCATCATGGCAACAAGGACAGAGTGATTCCTACAGATGCAGTGGGCTGCATTACAGAAAAGGGACCTCAAGGTTAGGAAATGCTAATTATTTATGAAGGGACTGAAAGCAAACATTCTCAACCTTGACTTCAGAGACAGACACTGTGTCTGCCATCTTGGACAGCAGGCATGTCTACCTTCTGTCCAAGAGGTAGATTCTCTATCTCCCAAACTTTTTACTATTCAGGCATCCTTGAAAAGATAGTCTGGATTAAGAGCTGTCAGTACCTCTGCTCACAAGATACACAGAAGTGTGAGACCCGTGGAAAATTGTTCCAGTACACAAGTAAACACAGAAGTGGATTGTATGATAGTTGATATGTTAGTTTTCTACAGCTGCCATAGCAAATTACCACAAACTGGATGGCTTAAAACATTAGAAATTTATTATTTCATGGTTCAGGAACTAGACGTCCAAAACTAATGTGAATGCAGGGCCGTGCTCTCTCTGAAAGCTCTAGGGCAGCATTCTCCTTGTGTGTCAGAGCATCCAATGGCTCCCACTGGCTCTGTCGTTCCTTGGCTAGTGTTTGCCTTACTCTCATCACTTCCTCTTCTGTCACATGACCTTCTTCCCTGTGTGTCTGTGTCTCTGCATCTCTAAATAGCCCTCTCCTTATAGGAACACTACTTATAGGATTTAGGGCCCACTGTAATCCAGTATGACCTTTTACTTAGCTTGATTACAATTCAACTCACAACAGTTAAGTAATAGAAAGAAATTCGCCAGCCCCTTCTAGTAGGAAAGATGAAAGTTATGAACACATGCCCAGGCTAATACTTAGTGTTGTGTAGCAGCAACCAATTTTAAAGGAGATGGACATATCGCTTGCTAAACTCTGTGCTGTTTCAGCAGGCCATTTGCTTTGTTCGAGAACAGCAGCTTAAGGTCTCAGGGAACCAGGGTGAAATAATTCTATGGTTTTGGCTAAATCCGGACTTAATTCTCAATCTTTCCTATGTCTGTATTTTTGTCCCTTAAGTAGAGATCCTATCACCCAACAACTACCCCCTTGAACTCCTACCCCCAATCTGTTCTATTTAATTGTGAATTTATATTTCTGGACCTTTTCCACCCCCTCAGAGGTAATTTGCCATTGCAAGCCTCATTGTGGAAGAAAAGGCTGTTCTCAAAAAAATTGTAGGTATTAGTTATCTGTGAACAGATTACAAAAATATTTTGAGGTAGGAAGCTTGTTCTGTTGTTGTTATCATCACTGTGGATGCCAAATCTGATTAATGAACCTTTGTTTGTGCATGGACACCAAAGAATTATGCAACTGGAGTTTTTCCTTTGCCTGAGTGTCTGAGATCTTTGCTCCCCCACCCCTCCTTCTTGGATCTGAGATAAGGTCTAGGGTGTGCTGTGGAAGGAGGGCAAAGCCAGAGACAATCCCATACTTAGTTGCTTCTAGCAACCTCTTATTTCTGAAAGCTGCTTTTTTGGCTTATAGAATAGCTTTGTTACTTATGTGTCTTGTTCCACTTGGGGGTACATCTGAGATGACGGATGAATAAATACCCATTGGATGACCAAAATTATGGAATAGGGTACTGCCTTATTTGGCCTCAAGGATATGATGAGGAGGTTGGTGCAGAGAAGAACAATACAGCCTCTTATTGTCTTAAAATTCCACGGTAGCACAGGCCATTCTAACAGAAGTTCCATATAACAAAGCTGTGTCTTTGTTTCAGAGCATAAGCCTGTAGTGGAAATTTGCTGATCTGGTTATAATTCACTACAATGAAAATCCACAGGACAGATGATCAGAGAGTTTTATTCTTGGCCAGACCATGAAATAGTCACCGTCTATAGCACAAATCTTGTGCCCTAGCATAGTTCCACTACAGGAATAAGAGATTCTATGGCTTTCTGCCCCTGTTTAAAAGAGAGAGAGAGAGAGAGTGAGAGAGAGAGAGAGAGAGAGAGAACTAAAAAGCTTCTATGTTCTTTTTAACCCATCACAACCCAATAGAAAATTGGTCCAAATTCATTAATTCCCTGCCCCCTCCCCCCACCATTGGATTCCTGAATAACCAAAATGTGACCAGAATAACTTCTCTTTCTTATTCAGAGCTCACCTCACTCACATCAAACTTTTGGGAAGCTCCCACTATTATTCAGGCACTGTACTAAACACTGAACTAGAAATATAAATGTTGGTCCCTGTCTCTTGGGAGCTCAGTAGCCTGAGGAGGAAAGACGGAAAGGTGACATAGAAGTAGGATGAAACAAATGGGGGAATGAGCTTACATGGTGAGACACATTTGTTGTGTACTAATTAGGCCAGGGACAGCTTCTGGAAGGAATAGAGGACTGAAGTGAATTATGAAGGATATTTAACATAGAACCAGGTCAAGCTGTGGAAGAGAGTTTTAGGATATGCAGTATATGCAAAGGACAAAAAGCTATACCCAAGGGCTGGCAAGTGGTTCAGCCTGGCTGTCAGTAGACACTCAATTTATTGACTAATGCTTAGGTAGGCCCTCCCTCATTCTGGTGTAATTCCAGCCTAACAAAAGACTGAATGCCCAGTGGGGTTCATTAAAATGGGTGTGAAATATGTTGCATGCAGTGAATGTACATTACTGAAGGTTGCAGTACATTCATATATAGATATATATATATATATGAATATATATATGAATATATATATCTATATATAGATATATATATATATAAGAACCTTGTCTTCTGTGTTGAGCTATGTCACTCCCTCTCATTTAATGTGATTAAAGGCAACATTTAATAGTTCCACAGAGCTTTCTGTGCTGATCCCTATCTCCTGGGTAGCAACCATTTCCTTTTATTCTACATATTTTGATACAAGATAAAAAACCACAATGTGACATCATTTATAAAATGAATCTGGGTGAAAAATAAAATCACACAGGATTGTGATTCTTTGAATTCAGAACTATGAGGCAGATTTTATACACGTTTCTCTCTCTGTCTCCCTCTTTTTTTTCTTTTTATGAGAGGTCTCTGCCTCTCCACTTAACAAAGGGAAAGCATGTGGGTGCTGTCTTTTGGTAGTGTGATGCTCTTCCTCTAATAAATTCAAGGCTGAATGATCAGCAGCAATGCCAGCAGCTAGATATTTCCACTGTCCACTATGTCTCCTTGTCTTTAGACAGTTGAATGAACTTCAGGGGGTGTGGATTTGTTTGTGGGTTGTAGGGCAAAGAATCCCAGAGGCTTATTACTAAATGAACCTGAAGAGGAGGTTTTAGTGGGTATAATTGCCTCTGTAGAATGAGTCAGCCAGCCTTAGACCTACTGGATGGAAAAAAGAAAGAGAGGGGTGATCTGAGGGGTGATGGGAATTTCCAGAGAAGTAGTTTGAAGGTTAAAACAAAATACGCTTTTCATAAATGAGAGAAAGGACCACCTCATGTGTAGATGTGTCCACTTCATTTATTTTTGGGGTATTGATTTTGCCTTGTATACTTGGGAGGCTTCAGAAGGAAAGATCTCTTCTTGAGACACATATCTAAGCATTAATAGGTTTAAGTTTTTGCTTCAGTTTCATTCAAAATTCTATAAGCTTATTAAACTTCTACATGTCCTTCATTAAGCTGATAGAGATATAGGAGAAGGGTACTGAGCTTGCAGCCTTATAGGGAAAATGCACATGGGCATGTGCATTTTGCGTATGGTTAGTAAAATTCAGTTTAATTGTGCCTCAGTAAATTAGTATTAATTAAACATTTACAGAGTGTGTGGTGGTAGGACGTGCATGAGAAAGAACATGGTCTTTGCCACTGTCCATCTGGGTTCCTTGAGATTCTTTGAGTCTACATTTCTCCAGTTGTAGCATGAGATGTTATCAAAAGCATCTCATCACATTCCAATGTGATGGCTGCATAGCAGCTGGTTCAACACAGGGTGTGCAATGGGTGCTTAATAAATAAAAGATTTTTTTCTCCCTTATCTTTTGATTAAGACCCTCCTCTGGAATTCTGGGTTTCTGGGGACTAAGTTTCTTGACCAAAGCTCCAGACTTTCTGAGACCAGCCTTCTAATAGCAATGATTTTATAGTTGTGGAGTCTCTTCTTAGTAGGGTCTGTCATCACTGCTCTGCTCCAGCTTCTGTTAGAGAAGACATTACTGAATCTCATGTCAGTTCAGGGCTCCTCCCAGCTGGAGGGATCCACACTCATGCTCATCATTATTCCTGGGCTGATTTCCTAGTTTAAAACATCTGCACTCAAGTCCCCTTTGCATGTCTTAATGTACTTGCAGTCTACTCTTCCTCTGGATAACCTCCTTTACTCCTGATACAGGCTTTTTTTTTATTTTTCCTGGTTTGACCCAGAAACTACTGCCAAATCCAGTGTCCAGATGTTATTAATGTAGAGCTGAGAAATATACTAAACAAACCAATAAATTCAGAGAGTGATCATTTGCACTCCTCCTTCAGGTTTATGATAGCCATTTCAGGAGGTGGGAAGAGGGAAAGGATATACTTCCCAGGGTCTACATATGCCTCCAGTACTTGACATGTACATCTACAAAGTCCTGATCCATCGTCTCTATAATGCCATGTTATTTGCTTCTTTCAGGACACTGACTTCTAGAGATGCTATTTCATGTGGCTCGCCTAATGTTGGTAATTCAGTGACTTGTCTTTTTCTATCTTAGCATACATCCAAAAGTAGTTTATTACTAGCACACGCTCTGTAGCATGTGTGTATGTGTGTGTAACTCATCAGGTAGGGTGGTAGCACGAGTAACACTGTTATTTGTTAATGAAACACTTTGAAATTTTCGGTATGTTGATGTCTCCACCATCTCATCTGATTTTCACATGAATGGGTTTGGGGGAGTGATTAGAATTGTTTTTTTTCCTACTGATAAGGATGCAGCAATTCAGAGAGGTGAAGTTATCTGGCCAATGTCATGCAGCTATTTAGACTTAGAGTCAGGATTCCAGATGTGCTTGTTCCAAATTTAGTGTCTTTTTTCTACACAATCCTTTATTTTGTTAAAATAACTTTCAATGAGGCTTTAGTAGATGGAATAGGTCAATTTCTTTGGGGATTCTTACATTTCAGTGAAGATCTTGGATGCTTTAAACCTGGGGGCTCATTTCACTTAGAAAGTGTCCCAGGTACCATAGCAACCCTTATGAGATGATGGTGATAGAAGGCCCTGGCCTTATCCACTTGGTCTGTTGCCTCTGGCACTACCAGACCTGCCTGTCTTAGCTGATTTCAATCATGGCTCATAAGTATTCCATAAAAATGGTCTACTAGGTGCTCAATTTATAGGCAGGATTTCAGTTAATCTTTTTAAATCTTTTCTTTTTGAGAAAGAGAGTGAATGCCAGAAAGAGCACAATTTGGGGGAGGAGCAGAATGAGAGGGAGAAGCAGATTCCCCACTGAACAGGAAGCCTGATGTGTCTGTGTGTGTGTGGGGGGTGGCTACTAGGACCCCAGGATCATGACCTGAGCCAAAGGCAAACACTTAACTGGCTGAGACACCCAGGTGTCCCTCAGTTCATCTTCATAGGTAACTTCCTTGTCATGATTTTAAGTTAAATTTTCAGAAACTCTGTTAGTATCTCCATTTTTAACCTGAGAAAACAGGGATCGAGAGATGTTAATTAACAGACATGAAGCAGCTGACAGATCAGTCTTCACATCCAAGTGCGACTTAATCAAGGCGCATAAATGCTTGTGATGCTTCTGACTGGTCCTGGCCTTGGTCTTTTCCCAGCAGCCCAGAGCTGAGGCATACTGCCTGAGGCAGTTTCAGAATTGTATTTATCTCACCCCCTCTGCTGACATTTCCTTCCATCTTCCTGTTGTCTTTCCCTCTTGTCACCAGAGCAGCCATGCCAGGGGGAGGGAGCAGTCTCTGGGCTGGAAGCCCCTGACCGTTTCAGCAGGCTGCACAATGAACTGGTCTCGTGGGACCAGCCCAGTCAGCTCTGTGATGGTAACCTCCATACACCTCGGTTCTCCTTCTCCCGTTCCAAAACAGAGCATTAAGCACCTGGTCCCCTTTAATGTCTGGTGTACTTTACACTGAAGTCAGACTGTTAGCCACAGCTGGGTGGTTCTTTCTGACAGCAGTTTCTGCAATGAAAACCAAGCCTCCCAAATACTCCCAGCTTTTGTTATGTGTAAAGTTATATTTTTTCCATGCAGAAGAGTGACATCCTCATGGCAGAGTCTGTCTCCGGCTCCATCGAAGCATAACAACCTTTAGCTAGAGGACCAGACTTCCATGGATTGCTCAGCTGCAGTGCTCAATTAGCTTTCCAATATTTTTTCCCTATTTTCTCCTAACACACTGTCAAACACGTCAAACACAGAGCAGCCTTTCTGATGTGGACACTGGCTCATTAGGCCCCAGCTGAGATCATTAAAATCTGTTTCTTTAAGGCTGATGGAAAGGGTAGATTTATGCTTCCTCTGATAGAGCTGGTCTTAAATTTCCTCCCTATTGTGAGATGGATAGTCGGTGATGAATCAGTGATATTTCAGACTTTACTAGAGGAAAACTGGCTGCTCATAAGATTGAGATTTCTGGAATAGAACAGCAGACATGAAGCCATTGAATGAACACACATTTCTGGTCTTGACTCCTACCATGAGTCAATCTTAATGATGTTGCTTCCTTTAAGAAAGGGTTTCTCAGCCTTGGCACTGTTCACATTTGGGCCAGCTCATTCTTTGTCGTGGGGAGGTGTCCTCTTCATTCTAGAACGTTAGCACCACATCTGGTTTCTACCTACTAGATACCAGTAGCACACCCTGTAAGTTGCAACAACTCAAAGTGTCCCCAAACATTGCCAAATGTTCCTTGGGTGCAAAGTCACTCCCAGCTGAATAACAGTGCTTTAGGATTTTTCAGGAGTTTGGCTGGCCCCCTCAAATTAATTCTCTATAGAGATTTCAACCATGAATCTAAGTTATAAGATGGTAGGCATGAAAGCATTTGATGGTAGTCACTAATATGGCCAGACTGGCAAAATTGTGAATCAGGGGAAAGCACGTTTGCAGTGACTTCAAAATTTTGTTTTGTCTACCTCGCCTTCCACCCTAATCCCTTTTCTCCCCTGCCCACTGATACTTAATGCTCATCTGCTATGTCATAGCACATGAGTTCCCTACTATAGGCCGTATCAAAGTTGGATCTCTTGCTGACTTTGTACATTCTTAGGGCTTTAATTTTCTCGTCATAGTACCTATGAAACATTACTTTTATTTTGTTCTCCAAGAACTCTGCTTGCTGGAGAAACAATGCAAGAAACAAGAAACAATAAACAATCTTGTTTTATTTTAATGGGCTGTTATTGGTTGAATGGATCAATCTTCTCAGATTTATATGCTGTATATATCTAAATATATGCTTTTAATATTTAAAAAGGTAATGAGGGATTTAGACACCGTAACAGAATTCTAGAGAGGTTATAAGATTAGAAAGCCCTAAAATCACACCTCTACCTAACTATGCAAAACAGTCTCTAAGAGAGACTAGGACAACATTCTTCAAACTGTTACATAATCAGTAATCTATAATCTTTAAAAAAAATGTCTGGACTTCAATATGTATATATTATTTGTAAGCTTAAAGCATTAAAAAACCTAAATATTAATAAAGATCAAATTTTATAATTTTAAGATACTTTTTACAATTTGTTTAAAAATTTTATTTATTTGAGAGAGAGTGAGCAAGAGAGAAAGCACACATGCAGGGAGGAGGGGCAGAAGGAGAGGGAGAAGCAGAGGGAAAGGGAGAAGCAGGCTACCCACTGAGCAGGGAGTCCCACACAGGGCTCCATCCAAGAACCCTGGGATCATGACCTGAGCCGAAGGCAGATGCTTAACCGACTGAGCCACCCAGGTGCCCCTTAAGATACTTCTCATAACTGGAAGTGATCATGTTTTGTTTTTTTTTTTCTGTATCCTTCCAAAGTCATCTTATAATTTTATATCTGCCTGGACTCTTACTCTGGAAATGACTTCTTAATAATGAGCTTCAGGGGACCTCAAATTCTCTAAACCTGGACATACAATTTTGTGACCCTAAGCACATGCTTTATTTTTCTACAGAGAGGTCCATAGCATTCATACATTTTAAAAAGAGGTCCTTAATTCAAAAGATATTAAAGGCCATATGGTAGTCCTTGAGAGTGATCAAGCATTCATGCAATGAGCTGTGATAGAATTTATGCCTTTTTATAGGATTGCAAGGTTAGAGAGCAGCCTTCTCCTCAATGCCAGTCCCCCTTAGCCTCCTGATTCTGCATCAGGGTAGTTTGCCAGTCTCCCCCATTCCTCTCTGGTGATCATGAACTAAATCTTTGAATTTTAACCTTGCAAATATACAACCACCCTGATTTAAAGCTACAAAGGGTTTTAGAGATCCTCTAGTCTTCTTTTTTGTTTTTAGAGGTGATAAAAGCAGAGCACCCAAGGTCATCTAACTCTTGTCCCCAAGTGCCACACTGCTGCTCTGTGAAGATGGTTTTTATAATTGTTGCACCATACAACAGTTTCAATATTAAAAAAGAGAAAATTATAATAAACCCAGGGATTCTGGCATGCAAATGTTAAGAAATATTAAACATTTCTAGAATGTATCTTGAATCTCTCCCTGATCTGAGCAACTGGACAGAGTCACTGAAACAACATCCTTATTTAAATGGATATAAGTATTTGAGGAGAAGTAAATTAGAATGATGAGTAAACCTCTTGAGGAGCTAAGAAGACTCATTTCTTGTAGTCTGTGATGGGGCTGTTTTAGGGATATCACTGGGAGTGCATGCATGCATTAACACATCAGAGCTGTTTTTAAGTAAAAAATGACAAACAGCATAAGTACCCATGCCTTTTCCCAGACACTGACATTACATAATCATATGACCCAGAACAGAGAGAATTTCTCTTTTTCTCTGATGCCTGTTGCTTGTCTCTAGTGTTTCAATTCCTGTTCCCCAGGTAGCAGTCTATGGTTGCTATGGTGTCCCCCTCTCTCCTGGGTCAGGAAAATGAGTGGCGATGGGTGTGATTGTGCATCAGTGCTGTGCTACACTCACAGTGCTCAGGGGACTCTTGCCCCACGTGGGCAGAATGCTTCCTATTGTGCAGATATCTATGTCTGAGAGTCAAAGCTTGCTCAAGGCTAGCTTCTTCCTGCTCAAGCTTAGGACAACAGAGGGACCATTACGAGCAGCATATTTCTCCCTGTGCCTCCATTTTGGCTGACAAAGCCATGAGACTCTTATCTGTCGTGTACACTGGATTTCTGAATGACCTTTCCCCCCCAAAAAGTTTGGAAACTATTGATTTAGTCCACCATTCCACTTACGGCAGGTGGCAGAGTGACTTGTCCGTGGTCACTTTCCAGAATTGCTCCTCTAGAGTCACAGGGAATTCAAGTGCCTCTTCCCGGCAGGCCTATATTAAGCCCCCCAGACTTTATCTGTGCTTTCTTGTTTAAATTATGAAGCAAGAGAGTGGGTTTCTATCCCAGGCATTTAATCCTGGGTCCCCTATTGTGAAGACATGAAGATGATCTGACTCTGGCTCTCAGCCTGGACCCAGGCCCAAGGAAAGGCTAGCGGAGTGAAGCCAGGTGGTAGCAAGCATAAAGATCCAGGAGCCAGAAGCAAATACTGAGACTTATAAGCTGTTGAATTTCTTTATTTTTAAGGCGGCGCAACTTCAGTAAAAGCTCATGAAGGAAAGCACTTACTATGTGTCAGACACTGTTCTGAATGGTGGAATAGATATTAAACAAAACAATCAAAATATCTCCCCCAAGGAGATGATATTCTCACTCCTACCCCCATCTCTCTCTCTCTCTCTCTCTCTCTCTCTCTCTCTCATCTGTTTCTGTGTGTGTAGCATAATATATCTCGGTAAGTAGTGTTTTCTATGTGATGTATGGAAATAAATGTGTTCCCATGCCTGAGGACATGCAAGGAAGCAGCCTCCCTCAACATGTCAGGAATAATTGGCTCAGAACAGGAGAGGAAAAACAGCCATTAAAACACAGAGTAAGTTCCTAGCCAGGTAGGAAACTGGTCTGGGCTTTTTCCTCTTTGCGATCTAGCTTGCCACCAAGTGTCTTTACACTCTCTTCTGCCTTAGGAAGTTGCTCGGGGAAATTCCCAGGGCAGGAAACCAATAAAAATTTTCCCATTTAAAATATTCTAGAAGTGGTCCTGTCTCCACCACATGACATCAAGAGCAGCAGCGTCAGCCGCAGACAAAAATAGCAGTGACAGCTTCCATTTAAGGGCAGAGTGCTCCCAAGTTGACTGCCGCACTTGTAGCAGCCTGGGTAGTCCAGTGTTAGCATTTTAGTACCCAGTAAGAGAAAAACTTTTGCTTTATACAAGCGCCTCGACCTTACAAGGTCTTGACGGACAGATGGAGGATTTCTCCCAGGAAGCTGGTGAATAGTGTGTCCCTGCGAACACTTGCAGGCCATGCAACTTCCCTCTGCTAATCAAGCAGGTTTCATCGAATTCTCTAAAACTGGACACACAATTTTGTGACCCGTAAACACATGCTTTGTTTATAGTTTCAGAAATGCCACATGTCACCCATGACAGTGCAATCATTTGTGTCCTCCTAGAAAACACCTAGGCTGACTGGGGACAATTATATAAATACTCTTTATATAGTTAGAGTTCTCTCTCACACTTCCATATCCTCAAAACACACAGACGTTTATCTCTGTCTCTGTAGAGCATACTTTACTTTACAACCATTTTTACATTTACCCCCTCATTTCATCTTTTTAGCTGCCTTGTCATGTAGGTCAAACAGAATTTATTTTGCGATTCATTAATGTGCCCAGAAAGTTCTAGTAGCTGGCCAAAGGCAACATAGCTATAGAACCCAGTCTTCACATAGAAACCCCTTTCCAACCCATTGTCTGATATTTTTACCATTTTAAAATGCTTAGCAACCATCTCTTCTTACATTTTATGAATATCTGAAGACTTCAACATTTTTTTTTTAACCGCAGTTTCTTAAGAGAGTTGATGTTTTTAAAGGTAAAGGACAAGGCTGAATACCCTCCCCTGTAAGGAATGCCAAGAATGCACTTGATTAGGGTCTAAAATAAGAAAATGGAAAGGGTAGAACCCCAATCTGAAGGGTCTCAACTCAGTCTTATATTTTTGTGGTGGGTGTCCAGTTTAAAACCTGACGCACAGGGAATATTTACCACATTTTGGTTGAGCAAATGAATGCATAAATGTATGAATAAGTTTTCTAATCTAACAGCACATCATGGTAGGCACATGTAATCCGAGCATGTGGGGTACATATCTAAGAAAAATAAAGTGCTCTTTGAAATAGGGCACACACCCTGCTCTAAGAAAACAAATGCCTCCCAAGATGATTCCCGCTAACCACTCTACCTCACTGTGTCTCCCCAGCATTGGCTACCTGTCAAAATGCCACTTCTCTGGTCAGTGGTGACCACTCTTTTGGGCAGTGGGGAGAGGGGCCTCTTGCCTTCTCCTCCTTAGCTCTGTTGCACCACCTCAGAGTCCATAAGACATGTCTTTTTTATTATTATTATTCATTTATGATAGTCACAGAGAGAGAGAGAGAGAGAGAGAGAGAAAGAGAGAGAGAGAGGCAGAGACACAGGCAGAAGCAGGCTCCACGCAGGGAGCCCGATGTGAGACTCGATCCCGGGTCTCCAGGATCGCGCCCTGGGCCAAAGGCAGGCGCCAAACCACTGCACCACCCAGAGATCCCCCATAAGACATGTCTTAATTTTTGTTGTGACATGGCTTATCCACACAGCTGGCCAGAGCTTATAAACAGCTGCTCCTAGTGGGGAAGGTTGTACGTTTTTATCTATTTGGTGGGAATGGCAACATGACATTTTTGCCCACTCTTAACACTTCTTCAAGACACTGCTCAGTCTGCAGATGATGCTCTGGTGCATTTTCTGACCTTCCTCAGGGATTCTGAGCCCACCAGAGTTGATGGGTATGAGAGTGAGTCGGAATGTGTAGATGCCAGTTCAGTCTCCACCATTTATCAGACATTGCTCTGTGTGTAGCCAATGAACCTCTCAGGCTGAGCTGCTTAAGGAATGCCTTTTTTTTTTTTTTTTAACGTAAAACTCTGTTTCAATGCAAAATAAAAGATACTATCTATTGAACATCTATGTATTTGGCAGGCAATTTTGGCTTTTCAATCTACAATCCTTATAAAATCCTAAAATTGAGGGGTTTCCATTATTACAGATAAGAGAACAGAGGGCTTTCAGAGAGGGCTTTCCCTGCTCTGGAATAGTTGGCTCTAGGGATCATGGTCTTCCATTTCCTGAAAATATGACTCAACTCAGAAACTTTGGTATTTCCCCCACTGAATAGCTAATCTAAGCCAAATTGTTTGGTTTGATATTCCAGACCCTCATCAGTGGTCAAAAGCTTCCTTGCCTAACTTCTGAACACTTTGTGACTTTTTCCTGGTTCTCTAATCTGTATACTTGGCTCTGGCTACTGCAACTTCTTTATTGTGCCTCCTTCTTCCCAGTTAAATCCAAACACTTTGTGAGCCCCTGCCTATAAGGTACCTTCTTCCTTGAGCCTACACAGAGGTACACCTAGTCTGGTCTCTTACAACAAAAGTGCCAGGAGAACTCAGCTAATTCCCACTAACATGGTATTTGTAAGTTGTTTCTTAGAACTGCCCTCTGTTTATATATTTATTCAGTTTCCGAACTAAACTCTAAACTCTGAAGAGCAGGGGGAAATAACTGACTTTTTTAAAAGCTTCCACAAGACTTGGCAGAGAACTCCAGCCTTTTTTCAGACAGCCTTACTTAATGAAATATCTGAACAAATCTTGATGGATTGTTCTCAGAAAGTTACCATCTTTAACTCTTCTTTGGTGACACCCAATTGCTCCCTAAAGCTGTTTAATAGTAATACTCTGTATAAAATTGTCCACATGCAAAGCCTTTATGTCATTGCTTAACTCAAGCTTACAATCAACTCAGAAGGCATCTGCTATTATCCCTGTTTTGCAGGTAAAAAACAAGTCTAGTGGCTAAATGGAGTGCTCAGGGTGAAACAGAGTTAGGGAGAAAATCAAAACTGGAACAAAAGACTTCTGATGTCCGATCGAGAGTACTTACACCTTCCAGGACACCTTTCTACCTTTCACTGCATTGCACCCAGTGTGGAGCTCTAGTCCATTTGTACCTTTACGTCACAGTGTTCTCTAAAGATTGCAATAATTGTATGCATATTAGCCTAATAAAAAAGTGATTTACAGTGGCTTACCAGATGTTACAAATTTTCTAGTGAGAAAGGTCTATTGAATCTGGGATTTATATTTTCGATAAGTAAAACCATTCTACTTTTTTTGTGTGAACAGGGTTACGAGAAATGTTTTCTGATAAGCTTGGGAGGACATGGTAACCTGGGAAAGCTCATATGTCATCTGCCAGTTAGAACTTTCAGACCTGAAGCCATCCTTTTGTGTCCTGGTCCCTCTTCCCTTCCTTTATTAAGGTGCAGCTCACCTGTGAGGATGTATTATTATTCCTTCAAGCCGATCTATCAGCTCACTGAAGTGCAAAGGCTTTTCGTACTCACATATAGTATATTCAGTGAACCGCTGGAAAATTACAGGACTCAATAAAACCCATATCCCTAAATTCAGTCCATGCTGTACAGTTTTCCATTTTCCTCACCCATTATTTCTTACAGGTGTACTCAGGGTTACACAATTTGATCACATTATACATTTAAAATTTCCTCACTGATCCCATCCTTCCTAGATATGTCGAAGATAAAATGTTTTCAAGTGCCATTTAGTACTAATGGAATCTGAGAAGTAATAAAAGTTATGTGTGTGTATTCAAAGGTTTTTTGGGTTTTGTGGGCTCTTTATGGGGGTGGGTAGGTAAAGTGGAATACACCACAAAACCGTTCTAGAAGATCATTTTCTGAGTTAATCAGGTTAGGATTTCGGAAATTTAATTTGAAGCAGGTTTTTGTCAAATGTAAGCAAATGATATGAACCAACAAAATATAACTTAAAAAGTAAATATGTTAATTCATTTGTTTAAAAATATTTCCCTAGATCTGTGTCATCCAATCGGAATAGAATATGAGCCAAGCCACATACCTAATTTTGCATTTTTAAACCATATTTTAAAAAGATAAGTAACTATAGTTAATTTTAATAATATAGTTTATTTCCCTCCATATATCTAAAATATTATTTCAATATATTCAATATAAAACTGTTAGGATATTTTATATTCTTTTTCTTTTTACTGTCTCAAAAATATAGTGTGCATTTCCACTTAGAAATATCTCAATTTGGACTAACTACCTTGCTGTAGCTAGCTTACACAGGAGTGCCAGAGCCGATTGTTAAATTTTCAGAATTTCATGACCTGGTTGATTTGTAGATTAAAATTAGGCATTGGAGGAGTATTAATTCCACAGATAACATCAACCATTGCAATTCGGCAGGGTGAGGGGCAGAGGGATAGCTCACTGTTAAATATTCATCAACACACCACTGCTCAACAGCCACTGTGGCTAGTAGCTACCATATTGGACAATGCATTCCTACATAATAAAGAAAATTATATATTTGTTAGACATGTTTCTTTTTTTAAGAATTATTTCTTATTTGAGAGAGAGCATGCATGCATGCACTCATGGGGAGGAACAGGGGTGGGGGGAGAAAGTCTTAAGTAAACTTTAGGGTGTGCATGGAGTGCATCTCGGGGCTCATTCTCATGACTCTCAGATAAAGACCTGAGCCAAAACTGATAGTTGAATGCTTAACAGACTGCATCACCCACATACCCCTATTAGATGTATTTCTTATGCACTTTTTTAGAACTCTTTAATTTATTCTAAGTATGGTGACAGTATGGCGCTTTTCATAGTAGACCTCACTTGGAAAGATACCAGGAGAGATAAAGATAAAAAAAAAGTGACTAAGAACCTATTAGTTTTGAGACCCCATAGCATAACTGCCCCTCTATTCCATACAGTTCCACATGGGTTTGTGCTTGGGAAAGGTTTGTTTCTTCTGACCTTAAGAATGGGTCTAGTTGTGAATGCTGGTATTGATGAGGAGAGGACTAGGGAAAGGAATTAGCATAAAAACATGAGCAAGTATGAACTTTCTTATAGATATGAGTACTGATTTTGTTTTATGAGAAAATAGGGTTTATATTAAGTTATTAGTTTATATATTTAAGCCTCATTATGGGTTATTAAATGTTATCTATTAAAAAGTCCATAATTCCTTCGGTTTTTAAGATTACTTACTATACTTCTAATACATTAAATTTAAGTAATTAAATCTAATTTTAGTGGATCTTGGGGTAGGCATTCTAGGATGTTTTATTATAAAAGTCTCTGATGTCTATAAGAAATATATACACTTCCATAAAACCAATAATAGCTTGCTTTTATTGGGTATGTAACTATATGCCAGGCACTTTAAATATTTATTTCAGTTGATTTACACAATGATCCTAAGTGGTGGATATTATAGAGATTCTAAAGAGTAGGGAAGAAGCTCAGGGACATTAGTGGGTTCAAAGTCAGTCATCTGGTAAATGGTAGACTCGAACAATGAACTAAGGTCTTTCATATTTCAAAATCAATGAGCTTTCCTCTAGGACAGACTAGGACAGACTAGCTTCCTTAGAACTTCAAGTTCACTCCATGTTTTTCTTAGTGGGGAGATGAGACCAAAGACAGATTGGAATTATCATGATCTTAGAAACAGTAAACTCTCTTGTGTTCAACTAGGGAAGGGTGGTAGGGCACTGAGACAAGTAGCAAGCTCAAATGCCAGACTATAAGCTTTATCTGGTTCACTCTGCTAACTGCAGTCCATATGCCAGTGCTAGTGTACTACATGTACTAAATACACATAGGTAGTGTGCTTGGATAGAAAAACAACAGCAGAAAACTCAAGTACAACAAAACCTCTATTCTCCAGGAATAATAATGGAAGATGGCATTTTCTGAGTACTTGCCACAGGCCAGGCCCTGTTCTAGGCGCTTCCTTGTATAGTTCTTACACTCATCACAAAAATTGTATGAGATAGGTACAATTAATATTTTCACTTTACAGATACGGAAAGCTGAGGCATATAAACAGTAAGATACTTTTTCATGTTAAGAATAAAGAGCTGACAGAGATGTAAACCCAAGCAGCCTCGGTCCACAGTTCATACTCCAAGCTACTCTAACATATGTCTGTCTCATTGATTGTATGGCAGACAAGTCACAGACACTTTAAACTTCAAATGAGAACATATTTGCTCTAGAGTGACTATGAAAAAGCAATCTGTCCACCACCATGCATCAGTTCAGTATGAATTTGCCAAATTAGAAATTAAAAATTCTGGTAAAACCTGAGCTCACAGATACAGAGAACAGATTGGTAGCTGCCTGAGGTGGAGGAGGGAGATGGGTGAAATCGGTACAGGGGGTCAAGAGATAAAAATTTCCAGAGAAATCACTTTCTAGTTTTAAAATATGGAAGATAGAAGTGTTGGAATTTAAACAGGCCAGTAAAGGAGAAGTGGGATTTGCCTACACAGGGGACATTGAGAGCATTTTCTAGCTAAAGAAAGCAAGTATGAGCAAAGACATAGGAAACAAGTCTAAGTCAATACAGGGGGCAAAAATTTTGAAAATGTGCAAATGGCCAATAGCGGAAAGGTAGCTAGCAGTAAGAGCAAGCTTAAGTCTGTCTCCTGTGCAGTGGGGAATTGAGTTATCCACAGGAGACTCCCATTCAAGGAACCTCTATCACAGGCACCATGAGGACATTAACACCTTCTCTGAGGTGTTAAATTCCAGTGTGCTAGAAGACCAATAACTCTAACATATTGTAGGGGAAGATGAGTAACCCATCTGGCAAAGTGTCATGGAAGGAAAGAAGGAGAATACGGGTGTTAGAGGAAGGGAGGTATAGGGTATTCTCTTGAGGACTGTAAGGAAAGGTCTCATAGGTTATGCTTTGTTTAAAGTACTACTTTCATGGTGTTTAAAGCATCATAAATTAGATGATGAGGAACAGTGGGAGATCAGATTAGAAAGGTCAGTGGAAGTCATAGTGTGGGGCATGTCACATGCCGTTGTTCAGTAGGCAGCCCTGAAGAGTTTTGAGTTCCAGAACTAGAATTTTCAGATTTTCACCTCAGGAAAATATATCTGACAGTTATTAGTAGGATTAAGTGTAGTAGAGGAACCTGTGGGCTGGTATTCACATTGGTGGTTATTGTAGAAGATTGAGGACATGATGACTTTCTGAAATAGGATAGTGATAATAGATGTGGGAGGAAGAGGACATGTGAAAGTTTTTGGGTACCAAAAGAAATTGCTGAATATAATGAGGAAAACCCCAAGACTTGAGAGCAGGGAAATGGCAAGATCAATATTAAATGAGTTACCAATTCTCTTGTTCTCTCTTGCAACCATTTATATAGGTGCTGTGATTCAGAGAAGACAGGGATGGTGAAAATTTAAGAGTTTAGGGAGAGCTGATAGTATTTGTAAGATTAACCTTTTCAGTGGGTGGAAAGAAAGTTGATTATTTGTGGCATGGAGGTGGGGACAGAGAAAGGCATTCTCCCAGGATACAGTGTGAGAATAAATTAAACTATTCATTTCTTGAAGGGAGGTATCACTATATACACTAGAAATATAGGTTATTTTTTTTCTTGGCCTAATGCAGATATCCAGGTATTTCTAAGTGTAGACCTCATATCTAGATAAACTAGGTATTAGTATTTCTCAATTATCTGTGATGAGGAGCCCTTTAGTTTAAAAAATTTCCTACCACTCATCAATGCTGTAAGTTCCTATAGAAATGAAGTGAATAAAAAACTGACACATGTAACTTGATGGAGGTGCTCATTATCCCTACAATGACAATCATATTGTAATATATAAATGTATCACATTTACATGGTATACACCTTAAATGTAATGCCATAAGTAAAATATTTTTCAATAAAAACTGGCATATCAATACAGATCCCAGTTTTAAAATTTTATTCAACAAATGTATGATTACTCTTTCAAACTGATAGATCAATATCTTTTTAAAAAGAATATTTTGAGAGAGAGAGTGTGTGTGTGTGTGTGAGCAGCTGGGCAGAAGGAGAGAGAGAATCTCAACCTGATTCCCCACTGAGTGCAGAGCCCCATGTAGGGCTCCATCTCAGGACCCTGAGATCATGACTTGAGCCGAAATCAAGAATCAGACCTTAACTGACTTAAGTCACCCAGGCACTCCAATGGAACAATTTCTAAATGTCTGTTCTCAGTTGCTGAGCTTGTCTCATTGTACCAGTAACAAACAGCTCTGGTACTAGCATCAGCTACACTGCCCACACATCAAGAAATTGGTGATCATATCTATGGTATGATTTCAAAGATTTTAGGAAGGCTCAGAAATTCTCTTTTCTTGCTTTCAAATCCTCCACATCTCTTTTGCCCATCTCCTGCATATTTGGTGTGTGTATGTGGGTACTAAAAAATGTTAATTAATCTTCTCTATTTTTAAACAATTAAGTGAAAATGTGCATACCTTTGTAATGACCTATCCTTTGTGCTACCTTTATGTATACCTTCCTGAGAAATGAACTAATTGACCAAATGGAAAGCAAATCAGTGCCACTACCCTACATCAACCCATTGTCTAAGCCTGTGTTGCATGTTCATCACCCTCTTTTGGTCTTTTCCTTCTTAGGCCAATTTCATTTAGCAAGATCTTCCTCCTTCCCCACTTGATGGAATTGTGAGCCTGCATTCCAAAGCCTGAATGCAGTTCGGGCTTCTTCAGTAGTTTCTCCCTGACCACTGCAATCCATAATCACTCTATCCTGCTCTGACATTTTCGGATCCATTGACTGTACTCCCATTTGGTATTATAACTAATTTCCAGGTGTGTCTTCTTGCTGGGATATTGTTTTTTCTTAAGCATATTTGTCTTGTTTTCTTTTTATGTAAATACAGATGGAAAGAGAAGCACGTTCCCTCTACTAGGCAACATCAAACTTTGACCACACTGGTTGTGCCAATATATACCTCTCCAAGCAGCATGTGACAGTTTCCACTGATGCATGTGCAAGGCATCACTTGATGTCATAGATATTATTAGTGCCCGCCAGGATTTTCTACTTCGTTTCTCTCTTCAGGAACAATAAGGCTGATTACACTTCCTCACCTCTTTTAAGGTAGCCAAAATCAAGTGACTTAGTCAGCCTTTGCTTTGGACAATAAGGTTGATTTCTGGGTGGATGTTTTTAAGTCCTTATAGATAATTTTCTATGTCCCTTCCATGCTGCAGCAGTTCCAGATGGCAGTGTCATAAAATGGTGAGACTTCTTTTAGCCTTGTCCCTAAGTTGTTATGTGCACAATCCCCTGTCAACCTCCTGTGTTGGCCTTAGCTTGTGATTGAGAAATCATCTTTTATTGTTTGAAGCCAGAGGATTAAAAAAAAATTACTGCTTAGCCTAGCCCCTATCCTGGTTTGATGCTTATTGTGTTGTCAGACTTTGTAATTTTTGACAGCCTAGTGATTGTGTAATTATATCATACTGAGGGTTTAATTTGCATTTCCCTGAATATCGTGACCTGATATTTTTTTTTTCATGTTAACGTTTCTTTGGATTTCTTCCTTTGTAAATTGTCTTCAGTAACTTTCCTCCTATTTATCCATTAGCTTGTTTGCCTTTTCCTTATTGATTCATAAAATGTCTTTATATGTTACAGATAATGTCCTTTGTCAATTAGATGCTTTTTTTCTTTCCCTCTCAGTCTGGGGTGTTTGTTTAAGTATAGAGAATCTTAACTTTGATTCTGATGAATTAATCAATTTTTGCTTTTATTGTCCTTGTGTTTTGTCTTGCACAATGAAGCTTTCTTGACCCCATGATAATGAAGATATTCTCTTCCTTTCTCTTCTAAAGTCTTTGGAGTTTTGTCTATTAAGTTGAAATCTTTTCTTTTTAATTGAATTTTGTGTGTTGTGGGAAGAAAATATCTAAATTTATTTTATTCCACAAGGATAACCAATTATCCCAGCATCATTTATTATATACTCTATCCTTTCTCTGTAGATCTACATTACACCTTCTGTCATCTAGCCCATCCATGTCCATATTTTATGTTATACCATTTATGGACACTCTGTATTGTTCCATTGATCTACTTGTCTGTCCATCAATTCCACACTGCCTTATTTACTACAGCTTTATAATAAGTCTTGATGTCTAATAAGATGAGTCTTCCATCTTTGATCTATTGCTTCAGAATGTTTTGGCTATTCTTTATCTTTGTCCATGCAAACACAGAATCAGTTCCAACAGTAAGATCTGTTGGAATTTAGATTGGAGTTATCTTAAACATATAGGTCAGCTTGAGGAAGGATTTACATCTTTATCATACCTAGTTTCCTAATCCAGGATCCAAGAACATAGAATCTCTTTCTTTTTAGGCCTTCTTTTAGTATCTCTCAATCATGTTTCATATTTTTTTTTCATATAGGGTTTGCAAACCATTTTGTAGATCTGTTTCTAGGTGCTTCCTATTTTTCTTTTAAAGATTTTATTTATCATGAGAGACACACACACACAGAGAGAGAGAGAGAGAGAGAGAGAGAGAGAGAGGCAGAGACACAGGCAGAGGGAGAAGCAGGTTTTGTGCAAGAAACTCAACATGGGACTCCATCCCAGGCCCCCAGGATCACACCCCAGGCTGAAGGGGGTGCTAAATGGCTGAGCCACTGGGGCTGCCCTAGGTACTTCCTATTTTTGATGCTATTGTATACACTAGCTTTGAGATTTTGTTTTTCATTTTGTAGCTATTTGTTTTTGGCCTATAGCTGTTTATTTTCTTGTGGACTGGTTTTGTGTCCAGAAATATTGTTAAGCTCTCTTACCAATGCTAATGTTTTATTTATGATTTCTTTTGGACTTGGTATGATTGCTTTTTTTTTTCTGTCCTTTCCAAATTTTATGCCTTCTGATTTTTTAAAAAATGAATCACTATACTGACTAAATAGAAATGGTGTTAAAAGACATATGGAACTTTCCTGAAAGGAAATACTTTAAATACAGAAATGTTAATTGTTATTTTTGCTTCTAGGTTGTTTTTTATTTAGTTATTTTCTTTTTCTTTTTTATTTATATCAGGGTAAAGAAATTTCCTTCATTTTGTAGTTTACCAATATATTTTTTCATCATAAAATATATATTGAATTTTAGTAAATGCTCTTCTAATATTTTTTAAAAAGATCTTATGATCATTTTTCTTTAATTGTGTATACAGTAGTTCCTATTAATTTCTGATGTTGAATCAGTCTTTAGTTATTACGATAACCCAACTTGGCCATAATTTTCATCTTTTTTATATGTTGTTTTTATTCATATGGTGTTTTAGATAATTATAGCTATGTTTATAAGTCATATTGGACTATAATTTTTAACCCCTATAACCTCCTGGCCAGGTATCAAGAAAATTATAGATCAATTGTCCTTAACTGAGATTGATTTTTTTTTCTTTCTAAGAAACATTCGGCAAATCTGGAGAAACTTTTGATTGTTGCAACTGGTAGGGGGATGCTATTGACATCTAGAGGGTAAAAGTCAGGATGTTGCTACGTATTCTTTAATGTACAGAACAGCACACCACAAAGATAAAGTATTATCTGGCCAAAAGTGTTAATAGTGCCGAGGTTGAGAAACTCTGTTGTAGCCTTATAAACTTGTATAATATGGGCAGCCCCAGTGGCCCAGGGGTTTAGTACCGCCTACAGCCTGTGGTGTGATCCTGGAGACTCAGGATTGAATCCCACATCAGGTATCCTGCATGGAGCCTGCTTCTCCTTCTGCCTGTGTCTCTGCCTCTCTCTCTCTATCATGAATAAATAAATAAGATCTTAAAAAAAAAAAAAACTTGTATAATTCTAAGATTAGAATGATCCATTCCTAACTGTATGGTAGAGCTCATGAGTGAAGACATCTGGGCTCAGGGTTTTCTTTGTGGGAATATTTTTGACCGTAGGTTTCTTTAATGGTCATAGAATTAGTAGGTTTTCTAATTTTTTGCAGAGAGGAGGGGAAACTAATTTTGGTAAATCATACTTTCTGATAATGTAGTTCATTTAATACAAAAATTTGCTGACTAAAGTTGTTCATAATGTAACATAAACTTTTTAATGTCTATAGCATCTGTTGTGATCTCTCCTGTTTTTATTTCCTGAATCCATTTGTGGTGTTTGTATTCCCTTGGCCAGTTTTTCTGTTTCACTATTTTTTTTTTCAAAGAATCAACTTTGGGTTTCTGGATTCTTCCTGTTACATACCTATTTTCCATTTTATTAATTTTAGCACCTAATATTTATTATTTCCTTTCTACTCTTCTTAGGCTTACTTTGCTATTTTTTTCTTAAGTACTTTGTTCATTAGATGTAGCTTTTTCTATTTCTAGTACAAGCATTTAAGGCTATAATAACCGTCCAGATTTTGTTATAGTTGCATACTCTTGGTATTTGTAAATGTTCCTTGTGAGCTTGGAAATAATTTTGTGGAATATTCTATATATCATTAGGCTGTGTGTTAATCATATTGTGAAAGTCTTCTAGTATATTCTTAGTTCTGTTTGTACTAATTTACTGAGGGATGTGTTATAATTTTGCAGTATGATAACAAATTGTCTTTTTCTTCTTGAAAATATGACAGTTTTACCAAAATATTTTGAGGCTACATTATTAGTTTCTTATTCAGTTTAAAATTTCTATATCTTATTGATGAGTTTTATTTTTATGTAATAAAATCTATCTACGGAAGCTTTTTGCAAAGAGCATATTTTGTCTAATGTTAATATAACTATATTACTTTTCTCTTGGTAGGGGAAAGCATCTTTTCTCTTTACCATCAATGCCTATATCATTAGGTTTTATATTTATTAGAAACCTCAGGTCTAGCAAATGCCCTTAAGATAAAAGCAGATTGCTGTACTCCCTTTAATTCTTTGAGATCTTGGTACTTTTCTTTCACTTATTGCCTAAGAATTCCTTCTCTCTTGTGTCTTGGAATCATTTTTAAGGAACAGTATAAATTTACATCTAAATGTATAATTTAAGATTTTTGTTGTTTTAGTAGAAGGACCAATGCAAATTTCTAGCCCATTTTATTATTAATATTTTGCCTTTTCTACTAAAACTAGTTTTCTAAAGGAATGAGTCTCATGTTTTTAAATATTTATCTATACTCTCTCTTATGATATCATACTTGTAATTGACACTCAATGTACTTTTTAAAATAAATGGACTGCTTTTATTTCCTCTCCTAATATTGAATAAAGTGCACCTTCAGCAGAAAAATTTTATGACTTGTGGATAACCTCTTCTCATCTCTGTGATAGTTGAATGACCTTTATACCATTTGTCCCATGTGGTCTTACAGCATCCACTTCTGTTTGTGATTAATTTCAATATTGTAACTCTCTCCCTCTCTGGAGATCTAATTTTATTTTTGGTTAATTCTGTTCGTTGAAAAACTCTACCTTATGTTGATTTGAAGAATCTTAGCAAGAAAGATGTGACATACATACATATCTGCACTTGAGAGCAATGTATAAATATAATTGGTAAGGGAAGACCTAATTGCTGAGACCAGAGAAGATCCATTCTGGTTGGGATGATTAAGAAAGAAGCAAGACATTTGTTTCTTAAAGATGAAAATATTTCTATGAAAAAGAGAGCTGCAGGAAGGGAGATTCAATGAGTGAAAGCAACTAAAGACAGTGTTTGGTGGTTGAAAAAGCATGGTGGTGTGTTATTTGTGTTTGGAAAATTATAAGTAGTGTGAACAATCTTGTATGAGGTAAAGTTGGAAATGTTGTTTGACAAGCTTCATGGAGCATATTGAAGGTTTCCATTATCTTTTGATTCTTTTTATTGTAGAGAGGGCTGATTTAGGAATATTAATGACCTATTAGTGTATAAAATAAATTATCAAGAGTCTGAAAGCAGGAAAAGTAGCTTGGCAAACACTTGTAAAAATTTAGGCTGGATATGGTTAGGAACTGTTTCAGAGCACGTATGAGAACAGAAGTAAAGGAATGGATTTAAGACATAAAGAAAATGGAGGACATGTCTTGAGTCCTGATCAAATGTGAAAAGGATAAAGAGAAAAAGCAAAAAAATTAAACTCTGGTACTTTTTGAGTGTTACTAGGAACATGTTTCAGAACTAGAGAGCAGAATTTTTGAAATTTTTGAACATGGTGATGATGAATTAAACTTAGGTATGCTGAGTTCATGACACATTGATGACAGTGTCCATTTTTTCTGTAATTGGACATATAAGACTGGAATCCATGAGAGATTTGAGATTAAAAGGAAATGTTTGAGAACCCTCTACCTGGGCATGATGATAGATGAAGCCAGAAGAGCAATCAGACCATCTATGTACAGTTATTTCACATTAAAATAAAAAAGTATGTATTTTAGTAGTGTGTCCAATTGTGCCTGGAAATTCAAAAAGTTCTTTAAGGATTTCTTTGACTCTCCACTGGTCAATTGGAAGTCTTTGATGTGGGGAATTGTGCGGCTGAGTATTTGGAAGCAAATGGTGTATTGAGGATTCCTAAGATCATTAGACTTTCATCTGTAGGCTCAATGAGATCTGTTCAATATAGTTTTCTCTTGGCATAATTGGTTTCCTGAGCACTTGCTACATCCAAATGCACACTTTAGCACATTTCTAGTAAGGCTCTGATTTCCTTTTGGGCCATCCCTGCCTTGATAATCTGTTGAAAGAACTGAAACTTCAGCAACTTCTATTGTTTTCCTTAAGGCCAAGACCAGAGCCAGACCAATACACCCAGCTGCTGTGCTTTTTCCTTGGCTTCACTAAGCCCTAAATAGTAGGAAGTGCCTCTTAAAGTCTAACCTTATTCTACCATTCTGAAAGGAGGAGGGGAAAGCAGGAGGGCAACAAGGAGGAAAACAATCCTGATATTTTCTTTTTTTTTTTTCTCACCACAGGATCACATTCTTTCAGGAGAATTACCTAACTGTGCATCTTTAGTGGCTTTTTTTTAAAAAAGATTTTATTTATTCATTCATGAGACACACACACACACACACACACACATACACAGAGAGGGAGAGACACAGGCAGAGGGAGAAGCAGGCTCCATGCAGGGAGCCCGACGTGGGACTTGATCCCAGGTCTCCAGGATCACACCCTGGGCTGCAGGCAGCACTAAACCGCTGAGACACCCGGACTGCCCAGTGGCTTTTTTAAATAAGGATTTATTTACTTAATCATGAGAGACTCACAGAGAGACATAGGCAGAAGGAGAAGCAGGCTCCTCATGGGGAGCCTGATGCGGGAGTTCTTGATAGTAAGTTCCTGGGTTTCCGGAAGTGGAAAATAGTTGGTGAATAGAAATGATAGAATAAGAGTGAGTGAGTGTGTAAGAGAGAGGGAGGGAGAAAAGGGGGACGGAAAGAAGGGGGAGGGAGGCTGCGTATGTTTCAAGATAATAGCAGTGTTAAAGAGGTATTTGTTGACGCTGTGGGTCAGCAGTTTACAAAATTGTCTGCAATTCAAATAATTTGCATTGCTTTTTAATTGATAAGCACATGGACCACATCTCTAGAAGAGTCTAACTCAATAGGTCTGCATATGTTTAAAATATACACAGAATAAGCCAATCAACTTAACAGCTTCCCAAGTGATTCTGAGGGAAAGGGACCTTTCTAACTTTTGTGTCGTTTTTGTGAAATTAGGAAGGAATGCTACCTCACTCCTGACCCAGGGTAGATCCAACATTTTGCCAAGATGCAGGAGTGAGTGAGTGTAGTATTGACTGAATTTTAAGTCCTACCCACCTCCTCCTTGGCTAAATACCTTTGTATAGTACACACGCTGTAAAGCCAAGGATATCAACTATTATACTGGAGTATAATATACTGGAGGGGAGGAGTTAAATAGAGGAAGAGCAGGGGAACCCGCAGTTGTCCTTGTCCCTTCAACACAGGTAGATAAACGCCAAATCATTCTGAACATCCAAATAATCAACCTGAGGACTTAGAGAACAAAACTGCATGTCCACAAGTATAAAAACAACCACCTCATGGAATATAGGAGCTGCAGAAAGTGGATTTGGGGGCAGTAAGAACTGTAGGTGCTGCAGAGGGAGGGATCCCCACTTACAGAGATTATTGCAAAGTATTATAAGCAGCAGAAGGCTAAATCTGGAGTTTTAGAAGTCTGTGACTGGCCAGCTTAGGGGAGCTTCTGTGGGGAAGAGGGTGAAAACCCAGGAGGAGGCAGCATGGTCTGAGGAATACCTGGGTCTCCCTGGGAGAATCAGTTCTCCTACTTGGAGTGTTACTTGGGAGTGGCAGTACCACAGAAGAACTGGTGGTGCCAACATGCTGCAGTGTCTCCACGCATAGGAATGGGGAAGCCAGCTGAGGGCAGCAAGCCTGCATACTGATGTTCTCCTAAGCTTTATCACAAACTCCAAATTTCTGCATGGTCCTGCAACTGCTTTCCAGGGGGAAAAACCGGCAAATGGTAAAAATGCTGGGAGACCCTCCCTCAGATGATCAATGCAGGTCCGTGCCTCCTGAGTCCCTAAAGTTTATAATTTTGAAACTCAGCCACATGCTTGGGATAAGATGTGGAAGTACTGTGCCACCTGGCAGGCAGGAGTGATCCATACTGACTGACCTTGGTGAGATAAGCAGTGCCACCAACAGGAGACTAGAGCGCTTACACCAAGACCTCCCCTACCACACTCTGCAGGTATCTCCGCTAGGGCAGGTCAGGCCTGAGAATCAGCAAAACAGTCTCCTCTCCCAGAAGACCAGCACAAACCCCTCCCACACACCACGTCTACTGATCATACAGTGCTGCAAAACTTCAATGCTAGGGGAAATGGGATCTGGTTTTCTTTTTCTTTTTATGTTTTTAAATTTTTATTTCAATTTTTAATTTTTAATTTTATTTTTATTAGTAGTATTTTTTTGACTGAATTTCCTTTAATTAGGCCAAACACATGTAGGATCTAGCTCCCCCCCCCCTTTTTTTCTGGACAAAATGACAAGACAGAGGAATTCACCCCAAGATAAAGAATAGAAAGAAGTCACAGCCAGGGATTTAATCAATACAGATATAAGCAAGATGTCTGAACTAACATTTGAAACAATTATAAGGACATTATCTGGTACTATCTGGGCTTGAAAAAAGTATAGAAGACACTAGAGAATTCCTTACTGCAGAGATAAAACAACTAAAATCTAGCCAGGCTGAAATTAAAAATTCTATAATATAACAGAGATACAAACCCAAATGGATGCCATAACAATGAGGATAGACAAAGATGAGGAACAAATCAGTGATGTGGAAGATAAAATTATGGAAAAATAAGTTGAAAAGAAGAGAGAAAGAATGGTGTTGGATCACAAATGTAGACTTAAGGAACACAGTGACTTCTTAAAACATAATAACATTTGCATCATAGAAGTCCCAGAAGATGAAGAGAATGAAAAAGGATTTTATTTGAAGATAAAGACTTAGGGAACTCAGTGACTTCTTAAGGCATAATAACATTTGTATCATGAGTCCCAGAAGATGAAGAGAGTGAAAAAAGTTCTATTTGAGCAAATTATAGTTGAAAACTTAACTAATCTGGGGAAAGAAACAGACATCAAAATCAGAGAAGCACAGAGAATCCCATTAAATTCAACAAAAGCCAGCCTTTGCAAAGACATATAGTCAAATTCACAAAATACACAGACAAGAAAAGAATCCTGAAAGCAGCAAGGGGAAAACAAAGTCTTTATCCTATAAAGGAAGATAGGTTCTCAGAGTTCTGTCCACAGAAACTTGACAGGCCAGAAGAGAGTGGTATGATATATTCAGCATGCTGAATGGGGAAAATAGGCAGCCAAGAATACTTTACCCAGTAAGGCTGTCATTTAGAATAGAAGGAGAGAGGATTTCCTAAATAAAACTAAAGGAGTTTTTGACCACTAAACCAGCCCTGCAAAAAATATTAAAGGAAACTCTTAAAGCAGGGAAAATGACCAAGAGTAACAAAGACTGGAAAAGAACAGAGAACATCACCAGAAACATCAACTTTACAGGTAAACAATGGCACTGAATTTATATCTTTCAACAATTACTCCAAATGTAAATAAACTAAATAGATATAGAGTATCACAATGGATAAAAAAAAAAAACCAAGACACATTTATATGCCACCTGTAAGAGGCTCATTTTATACCCAAAGATACCTGCAGATTAAAAGTGAGAGGATGGAAAACCATCTATCATGCTAATGGATGTCAAAAGAAGGCTAGAGTAACCATACTTATCAGACAAACTAGATTTTAAATCAAAGACTGAAATAAGAGATGAAGAAATATCATAATTAAGGGATTTATTCATTAAGAAGATCTAAGAATTGTAAATATTTATGCCCCCAATTTAAGCACACCCAAATATATGAATTAATTAGTAACAAGCATAAAGAAATTAACTGATAAATAATACAATAATAGTAGGGGACTTTAACACCCCACTTAACAGCAATGGACAAATCATCTAGGCAGAAATCAACAAGGAAACAATTGGCTTTGAATGACACACTGGACTGGATGAACTTAACAGGTATATTCAGAATATTTCATCCTAAAGCAGCAGAATACATATTATTTTCAAGTGCATGTTGAATATTCTCCAGAATAGATCACATACTGTCACAAATCAGCCCTAAACAAGTACCAAAATTTGAGATCATACCATACATATTTTCTGACCACAATGCTATGAAACTTGAAGTCAACCATGAGAAAAAAATTGGAAAGAAGGGCACTGCTGAGAGTGGCTCAACTGGTTATGTATCTGCCTTCAGCTCAGATCATGAGCTCAGAGTCCTGGGATTTAGCCCAGTGTCAGGTTCCCTGCCCAGTGGGGAGCCTGCTTCTCCCTCACATTCTGCCCCTGCATGTGTGTTCTCTCTCTTTCTCCCTCTCTCTCAAATAAACTCTTTTTTTTAAAAAAAAGAAAAAATTTGGAAAGACCACAAGTACACGGAAGTTAAAGAAATCCCTAATAAAGAATGAAGGGGTTTACCAGAAATTAAGAAATAAAAAGTACATAGAAGAAACTGAAACTGAAACCATGACCATCCAAAATCTTTGTGATGCAGCAAAGGTGGAGAGAAGTATATTGCAATACAGGCCTACCTCAAGAAGCAAGAAAATTCTTAAATACACTACCTAACCTTACACCTAAAGGAGCTGGAAAGGCAACATCAAACAAAACCTAAAGCCAGCAGAAGGGAAATAATAAAAATTAGAGCAGAAACAAATGATATAGAAACAAATAAAAAAACCCATGGTTCTTTGGAAGAATTAATACAATAGATAAACTGCTAGTCAGACTTATTGAAAAGAAAAGAGAAAAGGCCCATGTAAATAAAATCATGAATGAAAGAGATCAAAACCAACACCACAGAAATATAAACAATTATAAGAGAATACTATGAAAAATTATACACCAAAAAACTGGGCAATCTGGAAGAAATGGATAAATTCCTAGAAATGTATAAACTGCCAAAATTGAAATAGGAAGAAATAGAAAATTTGAACAGACTCATAACCAGCAAAGAAACTGAATCAATAGTCAAAAATCTCCCAACAAAAAAAGTCCAGGGCCAGATGGCTTACCAGAAGAATTCTCCTAGACATTTATTTTTTATTTTTTTAAATTTTATTTATTTATTCATGATAGACATAGAGAGAGAGAGAGGCAGAGACACAGGCAGAAGGAGAAGCAGGCTCCCTGTAGGGAGCCCGATGGGAGACTCCATTCTGGGACTCCAGGATCGTGTCCTGGGCCAAAGGCAGGTGCTAAACTGCTGAGACACCCAGGGATTTCCTCTCCTAGACATTTAAAGAAGAGTTATTGTTCCAAAATAATAGAAATGGGAGAAAATTTCCAAACTCCTTCTCTGAGACCAGCATTACCTTGATTCCCAAACCAGACAAAGACCTCACTAAAAGGATAATTATAGGCCAGTATTCCTAATGAACATGGATGCAAAAATTCTCAACAAAGTAGTAGCAAATAGAATACAATAGTACATTAAAAGAATTATTCCCTATGATTAAGTGGGATTTATTCCTGGGCTGTAGAGATAGTTCAATATTCACAAATAAATCAACATGATACACCACATTAATTTAAAAAAGGATAAAAATGATATGCTCCTCTCATAGATACAGGGAAAAAAAAAAGCATTTTCCAAAATACAGCATCCATTCTTGATAAAATCTCTCAACAAAGTAGGCATAGAGGAAACATACCTCAAAATCATAAAGGCTGTATATGAAATACCCACAGCTAATATCCTCAATGGGGAAAAACTGAGCACTTTTCCTCTACAATCAGGAATAAGACAGGGATATCCACTTTCACCAGTACTATTTAACATAGTACTGCAAGTCTTAACCTCAGCAATCAAATAACAAAAAGAAATAAAAAGCATCCAAATTGGCAAGGAAGAAGTCAAACTTTCACTATTTGCAGATGATGTTATACTCTATATAGAAAATTCAAAACTCCACCAAAAAATTGCTAGAACTAATACATGAATTCAGCAAAATTGTGGGATATAAAATCAATGTATAAAAATTCATTGCATTTCTATACACCATTAATGAAGCAGCAGGAAAAAAATGAAGGAATTAATCCCATTTACAATTACCCCCCAAAACCATAAGATACCTAGGAATAAACCTACACAAAGAAGTAAAAGATCTACACTCTGAAGACTATAGGATACTTATGAAAGAAATTGGAGAGGACAGAAAGAAATGGAAAAACATTCCATGCTCATGGATTGGAAGAACAAACATTGTTAAAATGCCTATACTACCCAAAGCAATCTACACATTTAATGCAATCTCTATCAGAATACTACCAGCAGTTTTCACAGAGTTAGAACAAACAATCCTCAAATTTGAATGGAACCACAGAGGAGCCCAAATAGTCAAAGCAATCTTCAAAAAAGAAAAGCAAAGGTGAAGGCATCACAATTCTGGACTTCAAGCAATATTACAAAGCTGTAGTCATCAAGACAATATGGTACCGGCACAAAAACAGACACACAGATTAATGGAACAGAGTAGAGAACCCAGCAATGGACCCACAACTATATGGTTAACAAATCTCTAACAAGGCAGAAAAGAACATCCAATGGAAAACAGACTAGCTCTATGACAAAAGGGCAGCAACCTGTAGAAGAATGAAACTGGACCACTTTCTTACACCATACACAAAAATAAACTCAAAATGAATGAAAGACCTAAGTGTGAGACAGGAAAGACCATCAAAAACTTAGAGGGTAACATAGGCAGCAACCTCTTTGACTTTGGCTTTAGCAGCTTCTTACTGGACATGTTATTTGGAGGCAAAGGACATAAAAGCAAAAATGAATTATTAGGACTTCATCAAGATAAAAAGTTTTCACACAGTGAAGGAAACAATCAAAGAAACTAAAAGGAATGGAAGAAGATATTTGCAAATGATATATCTGATAAAGGGTTAGTATCCAAAATCTATAAGGAACTTATCAAACTCAACACCCAAAAGACAGATAATCCTTTTAGAAATAGGAAGAAGACATGAATAGACACTTTCCAAAGAAAACATCCAGGTGGTCAACAGACACATGAAAAGATGTTCAACATCACTCATCATTGGGGAAAAAGACATCAAAATCACGATGATATACCACCTCACACCTGTCAGAATGATTAAAGTTAACAAAAGAAACAACAGGTGTTGGTGAGGATGTGGAGAAAGGGGACCCCTCTTACACGGTTGGTGGGAATGCGAGCTGGTACAGCCACCCTGGAAAACAGTATGGACGTTAAAAATAGAACTACCCTTCCATCCAGCAAATGCACTAGGTATTTACCCAAAGGATACAAAAATACAGATTCAAAGGGATATATGCACCGTGATGTTTATAGCAGCATTATCAGTAAGAGCCAAACTATGGAAAGAACCCAAATGTTCATTAACTGATGAGTGGATAAAGATGCAGTGTGTGTGCGTGTGTGTGTGTGTGTATGTGTGTCTACACAATGGAATATCACTCAACCTTCAAAAAGAAAGAAATCTTGCCATTTGCAATAATGTGGATAGAGCTAGAACATATTATGCTAAGTGAAATAAGCCAAAGAAAGACAAATACCATATGATTTCACTCGTATGTGTAATTTAAGAAACAAAAAACAAATGAACATATGGCAAGGGAGAAAAAGAAGAGAGGCAAACCATAAGAGACTCTTAATGATAGAGAACAAACTGAGGGTTTATGGAGGGACATGGGTGGGGAATGGGGGATAGATATTAAAAGAGGGCACTTGTTGGGATGAGCACTAGATGTTGTAAGTGATGAGTCACTGCATTCTACTCCTGAAACTAATATTGTACGAGTATGTCAACTAACTAGAATTTAAGTAAAAATTTGAAGGAAAAAAAATATCGGCACTGTTTGTGGGCTACTCAGGGATGAATCTGTTTATGTAGGGCCACAGAATGTTGAGGTTTCAAATATAAAGATTTCCTATGTTTCCCCAAATATCATTGACAGCCCTGGAACTGGATTCTCACCAGTAGTAGAAAAATGCCCTTTTGCGTGTCCCTGTGCATTTCATCCAATCTCTCTTCATCTGCTCTTACTTGCTATCTCATGCAGTGCTCTGACTACTCAGTTGCTGGTCTCTAGCTCATGGTCTCCTCAGCTACCACCTGGGAATGCTCTCTTAATCCTGCAGCATTTATCCTGAGATTAACCTCTCTCCAGAGATAAAGAGGAATTCATTGGCCTTATTTAAATGGACTTACAAAGTCAACTTATCATATTTTGTTTAATTTGTAGGATGTCATCAATGGACTCACAACATTATATTGTCCCATTATTTTGTCAAGTGCATGCAGGCTCGGCAGGAATTATGTTCTAAGTGATTTACTAACACTGCCAGGATGAAGCAAAAGGAGAATGGGCCCCTTTGCCAATTTCAGCAGTGATACACTGCTGTGTCTGAAGGTGATTATTAAGGTGGCATGTACACCAACCAAGTAGTTGTATTGGTAAGTCATGGAATGTTTTTAGGTGCGTAATAGAAAATTCTCGTATATTTGCAAGTAAACTGTAGCGCTTACATTCATTTCTAATCAATCCTGCCCTTCTCTGTGACAGAATATGGGGCATATATCATGTCATGAGACTTACTTGAGTTTTTTCCAAGTCCATCCATGTTTTCTTCTGTTGGGCCTGAAATTCTGCCTTAATTGATTCCTGAATAATAAACAATCCCTAGATCATTTTCTATGTGAGAAAACTAAGTTTCAGAAGAGTAAAGTTGCCAAGGGCCACACGGCTATTTGTTCATGAAGCTAAAGCAGAACTGTGAATTCTAGTTTTATATGCTTTTTTTTTATATTGTGTTGTCTTTGAGTAAACCATCACTCTTGCTAGTATTCGATTTCACCACCAGTCTGAGAGACCACACAGTAAGTTCTTAACACTTCATTATGAATGAGTTAAGAGCTGTGAGATAGAGAAAGTCAGGATAAGATATTATTGGATCCTAAGAAACAAAGAGAAATGGAAAATTGTAAAGGAAAAGGAAGTTTGAGGAAAGAGATTAGAAGAGAAGCCTTGGAATGGTAGAGAGAATTTTTGACCAACCTAATTTTCAGTTTTGCCTTGGGCCAGGATGGTTTTGTGAAATATAAAGTGACGTCTATTGTTTGATCCCAAGACCAGTGTATTATCATTGTATGTATATCTGTGAAGCTTTTATTGCCAGTTCTTTTTGTCCCTATTCCTTTTATCGTGAAGGATGCAGACAGTTGTGCTGTCATCTAAGTAGGCGGTGCCATCTGCAGAAGTGTGCTGGTCCCATGAGTAGGGTATTGGTGCTCTTTTTAAAAGACTTTTAAATGAGAAAAGACTGCCACCTATCACAAAGAGAAATTCTTGATTTCCTTGATCCCCCTACTACCTTTTCTAACATGCCACTGCAGTCCTCATATCGCTGAAGGAAGTCAGACATGAAATGGTGTTCTATTTAGTTTAATGGTTAACAGCTCCAACAGCTGCATTCAGCACATTAGCCTCATGCTGAAAGACTTGGTAATTTTTAATAAGGTGAAAAGCTTTTGCTGTCTCATACTGTATGGAAGAAGTATCCTAGACCCTCTTTTTCTCTTCATTGTCACAAAAATGTATTGGAGAATGGTGCTCCATAATAGTGCTTTTCCAGCTTTTGCTTATACAAAGCAAACGGTTCTTAGCTTTATGGAGTTCAAAAAGGGAATTAAAATTGCAGAATTTCCCATAGATTTTGAAAAGATCTTAACAGTCCACTAGTCCAAGTCTTTTCATTTGTCAGTTAAAGAAATCCAATCCAGCAAAGTTGAGTGACTCCAGCATCTATTAAGGCACAACTTCTTTCTTTCCTTTGCTTTTTCTTTTCTTTTCTTTCCTTCTTTCCCTGCCTTCCTCCCTCTTTCCCTCTCTCCTTCCCTCCCTCCCTTCTTTCCCTCTTCCTTTATCCCTTATTTTTTTCTTCTTCCTTTTTTCCCTCTTTTCTTCCTGTGAATCTTCTTAGTGTCATGAGACTATTTATTTTAGTACTCATTCATTTAATAGATGAAGAAATAGATTTATCTGAAATCATGTTAAAACTTCATCTTCCATCTCCTCGAGTTAGGAATTAAAGACTTCAAGAAGAATCAGTAATTATTGATAATTTTGACTAAAACATTAAGTATTTTGCAAACATAGATCATTATACTTATTTTTCAGAGTTGATCTCATGTTATCATCACGTGTGAGCCTTATAATTACCCTCCATAGTAATATAGAGACGATGTCATTGTCTTCATTCTGTAAATGCAAATTGATTTCTGGGATTTTACATGACTTGGTCAAGGTCACATGGTTTATTAATATTAGAGCCATAACTAAAAACCACATTTACTAACACTCAGCTCTGTGTTGTTCCCACTGTACCAAACTACTTTTACTTATGATAGAGATTACTGCTTGTATGTTTATCTAAGTAGGGAGATATGCCAGTAAGAATTGTAAGGAGAGTCAGACTTGGGAAAGCATGGCAGAGGAGGACAAGGGCAAGATAAAATTGCCACATTTCCCTGCAGGTCGATGTGCAGATAGTGGCAGGTGCCAAAGGGGGCTGAGAAACATCTGGTTCATGAAAAGTAGATTTCTCATCATTAGGGAATTGCAGGCAGGATCAGTCCTAGAAGCAGATTTCCAGGTATGAGGTAAGCACCAAGGACAGCTCCAAAATAAAGTACACTCTGAGACAGGTCATACAGGATACAGAAACACCGATGTAATAAGAAAAGAATAGTAACTGGAACAAATCAAATAATATAGCAGGACTGAAAATTTGGATCTTTCTGCCTTTTGGTCTTAAGTAGTCTATCCAAACAAATTTCCTTAAAAAAAAGTTTGTAGAATTTCTTTGATGCTTTTGTGTAACCTGAATGCATCACTGATGTGCTCTCAAGGATGTATTAAAGTCAGTCCCGTGATATTGTTGCATTATCCATTATCAGCTTCTCATTCTATGGCTCTGTGTCAGGACCTGGTATGGGGAACAAGATCTTCTAGCTTGGGACTTAATAAATGCATACTTGATTTTTCTTTGGCATCTTAAAGACTGATGTCTTGTGGATGTAAAATTTGTCCTGTGGATGATGGCGGATCGTGGTACCATTTAAGATGTTAGTGACATTTTGCTTCACTTAGAGGTCCCGTTGAATATGATGGTCTAAAGGATATGGTTTGAGTGTACATTGTCTCATGAGTCATTTCTAAGTTTATGTGACTAATTTTTGAATATAAAAATAATTCATTTTTCCAAAAGATCCTAGTTCCTTTAAAGTAATTATCACAGGAAGTTATAAGGAAATCCAAACATTTCTCTTTTTTTTTGAACTCTTTTGTATACTTGAAAACATTTCCTATAGTGTTTTATAGGATTTTGAAATAAATTAAATCCATGCTCCCCACACTTCCCCCCAACCAAAAAAAAAAAAGCATGTTGATCAGTATCATGTACACCATGGGATTATGATTATAGAAATGGAAAGTAGAAATAATCTCCCCAAAGAATTATGGGGACTTTCTTGTTTCCTGTTCATCTGTTTTTTGGTGTAAGCCAGGGACAGTTTCTGGTCCAAGCTTTACCATTAATTAACTGTGTAGCTTTAGGCAAGTATTTTAACCACTCCATTTCTTCATCTAAAAGAATGGATTATATGACCTTTCAGTTTGCTGCCAGCTATATCAGTCTGTGTTTCTATGCTCTACATGATGCTAAATCCAGCATCAAGTTCACTTAGGGAAGGTGTGATCTATTTCTTTGAAATGTTGTCTAGACTCACAGATTTAATGGAACACTGCCAATGACCTGGGAACACTGTCTGTGATGGTTAGGTCATTTTATAAAGTGAAGATGCAGTATGAACTAATATCTTTTAAATTTCTTTTATATTTTGAGAATGTATTTTTTAGTTAAATTCTGAGCAATAGGGACATTTGCAAACTTTTATTCCAGTGGACAGAATGAAGTCTGCAAATAAGCAGCTAACTATATGTATTTATCTTCAATTGAGACTTCCAGAAAGAGCATTGCCAAGCCACAACCCTTGGATGAAAGCAGTACTCAAGAAAGGGGCGGGGGCAGAAGGCAGAGAAAAACAATATGAGAATAAGATAGTTGGAGAGTTATAAATATCCAGATTTTGAAGCAAATGACACAGATACAACTTTGAGCAATCATGGATAAATTCAAAAAATATAAACATAAAAATAAACATAAAGGGGGAGAACAACTGGAATTTTTTTTTGGCTAAAACATAATTAAAAGAGACTGGAACATAACTTAGATATTAGCAGACCTCAGTATACTCCATAAGAATGAAAACCAGACCAATTCACCCCCGTACCTATGGAATGTCTCATGTCCTAATACTCGGTAAAATCCCAGAGTCTTGCAATTTCCTAAGCATTAGTGGCCTCACATCTTTCTTCCATCCAGGATTGGACTATATTATAGCTTCCTTCCCATGATGTATCTCCTCCCTACACACCTCATTGACCAAAGGTTGAACTCAGTATCTTGATGTGACTATTCAACAAACCTATTCAATGAAATGTCTGTGAATATACCAAATATTTGGGGTAATGTAGGATGTTTACAGCAATGGAAACTATCTATAATTGAATCTTGGATATCCGTATGGTAGACCATCCCACCATTTGGAGTTCTTTTCTTGTCTCCTTCAGTGTTTGCTTGCCAACCCTGCCCCGTCCCTGCCCAACACCATGAACTCTTAAGGCCATGTTCAAGTAGAAGGAAGAGGAGAATAGCATGACTATGTGTTGTAGTTGGGAATCATCATCAGGAAAGTGGAAATACTGAAGTTAGGAAAGACAAAGAGACCTTAAAGAGGAAGATGGGCATCTAGGAAAATGAAAGATTGAAGTGCTGTGACCCCAATGTGGAATCACATATTTGGGGCCAGGGCAATGATGAAAACAAGCAGGCAGGAATCAGGATGGATGGTAGAAAGAGGAGGAAGGAAGTGACAGGTGAAGGCTGGAGGGTAGTAGGATTCTGAATGAGGATACTATTACCATGCAAGTGCTCACAGGCCCCACTCTTCAAAAATAATTTTGGGTCTCTATCTGCCTCGGTTCCCCTTCTTCTCATGTTATCCCCCAGATGTTGCCAACATGCCTTCCTTACCCTACTCATCTTTTTGAGGGGAGTTCCTTGTGCCAGACTGAATCTTTGGACTTTGGAGCTGAATTTCCAGAAGGGGATGAGTTATGAGGGCAGAAGCTAGAGGGAGGGAGAAGATTCAAGGCTTGACTCATATAATGAAGAACTGAAGAAAAGGAGGAGAAAATTCATCAAGCTGAGTATAGAGGAAGACTTTTTATTTAGCTTTGGACTTTGTATTTAGCATTTCATTTTTTTCCCCAGGAGGTTTAAAGAAAGCATTTTGGAGCAACCATTTTAGAATGTGAAGAAGGTAAACTTTAGAGTCCAATGAATTTTAGTAAGTGTTGCCCATGGATTATATATTTAAACCATCCTTCTGCTTCTTGGGAAATAGAAGCACAAATGTTGAGTTATTTTGAAATGATTTTATTTGCTGGATTGTGTTTCTTGGTCCAAGAAGGGATAGAACCACATAGGTCTTGGCTCCATCCAAATTTCATTCTGAGTGTCAGCTTTTGGTACATGACACATAGTGTGTTTAATTGGAAAGACTAAGAAAGGGGTGAACATTTCTGGAGAGCTTCTGTAGTTGGATTATGAAGCTAGTAAAAAACATGCAAGAGCTTTATGATGATATAATTTTACCTGTGAAAGCCCTGAGCCTTAAGTAACACAGAATTCACACTAGCACTGAACTTCTTGTCTTTTACACACCTAGAGTAGCACATCCTCAATATCCTAACCGTGAGTTGATGCATGTGGTCTTCATGTTTCCAGAAACACTTAAAGTAAGAGATGTAAGTGGTATATGTCTGGCCTATGTCTCATGGAACTCAAACCAGACTTTCATTGGTCAAAGAGTGAATGCAGTTAAATCAATTAAAATGATTAATATTGACTAGGAATAAGGTTTCATATTCTAGCAGATGCTCTTTAAATTTGTCTATTCATATACCAGCATTGTAAATTTTAGATAAAGAAGGTATGTATTTCAAAACCATAATCACTTTTATATACTTGTCTAATTTTATACAATATCAAGTTAAGGATTTTGTACCAGTTTTTCTCCAAAATTACTAGCCAGATATGAGAAAGTCAAAATTATAAGACTTAGGCTATTCTAAATGATCAAATACCATCATTTTGCTCCAAAAGTAGAATGTGAGAAGAATCTCCGAGGTGAACTACCAAACTTTAAGGAGTGGTTGCCCCAAAAGTGCACATTTTACCAATTGCTGTATCATCTAATGGAGGTAGCATTCACCATGTATTTTTTTCTCTGCTTTTTCACTGCCATCATTTTTTTTGGCATTCCTATGGAATGTATACATAAAACACAATTTTATGTCATTTTCTTTAGACAATGTTTAATGAGCCTCCCTTCTTCATTGCCTTTAGGATAACAATCTGAACCATTACTTTGGTTTCCAAAATTCTGTAGAATATCATTCCATTTTAAATATCATCTTTTATGAGTTCCATTAATAATAAGATTGATACTAGTCCAGCAAGAAAGCTTACCTAAAGAACCTATTCAAAATAGTTTAATCTCTTATCATAAAGAGAAAATATAACTCTATGTCTCAGTTTTTAAGTTCCCCTGTGATTACCTCCTACCTGTAACCTCTAGCTTTATTTGCCCTGACCTACTTCCCATACTTTGTCCAGTACTTGGAATTTCTCATGTTTTCTCTCGCTTCTTAAGATATTGTATATGTTGATTCCTCTACCTGGAACATTTTACCCTAAACCTCCATGGTAGTCCTCTTGCTTCAGCTATCTCTTACCCATCTTTTAGATACCAAACCAACTCCCCCTTTCCTATGGAAAACTTTTCTGGGATACTTGAGCTTAGATACATGTCTATAGCATGCACTGCTGTATCATTTTGCTATGCTTTTATCATACATAAATATTCCCCCACTTTACTATAATTATTCCCAATTATCTGCCTTCCCTAAAAAAGCCAGAATCATGTTCATCCAACTCATCCTTATATTCCAGGACCTCTCATAGTTCCTGTATTATAGCATATGAATAAGCACAATTTGAAAATTGAGAATATAAAACACAAAGTTTTTGTGAAAAGCAGAAGGCAACAGAAAGAAAAATGATAAATGCAAATTAGAGTCCCTAAATGATTTTGCAAACATTGTGTCTGAGTGGAGAGTATGGTCATGAACATGAAGCTAAAACCAAAGAAGCTTCTACTCTTCCTCTCAAAGCAGATAGTTCCTTATATTTGCTCTGGGTTGTTTGGGTCATTACCATGCTGTAATTGCAGATCCACTTTCATTCGCTTTATTTTGTTTTTCCAGTTTTTGAGGTTTAGTTCCTTCCACTTGTCTGAATCCTACTTTCAAAACCATTTTCAAATTTAGTTCTTACTGAAGGCCTCCTCTGACACCATTATCTTCTCTCTCTCATCCTTAAATTTCTGTCCCAGCGCTTGCTTTACTGTGACATCATTATTATTCCCAATTTGATCCTACGTTCCTCCAGGGCAGGAATAGGGCTTTGTTCACTTTTGGGCCCTCTCTCAGATTCCCACAGGTGCTGGTTAAGGACATGGCTAGTATTCATTAAACAAGCTACTGGACTGGAGCCCCTGGGTGGCTCAGTCCATTAAGCCTCTGACTCTTGATTTCAGCTCAAGTCATGATCTCAGGGTCCTGAGATCTAGCCCCATGTTGGGCTCTGTGTTCTTGGGGAGCCTGCTTGAGGTTCTCTCTCTCCCTCTCCCTTTGTCCCTCTCCCCACTCACATGTGCTCTCTCTCTAAAATAATAAATAATCTTAAAAAAAAAAAAAAAACCAAGCTGCTGGACTAATCAGTTTCCCTGGGAGAAAGCATTTCATTTGGCAGGAGCAATAGTTATTTTACAAAGAATGCATGGGTTAAAAAGTAATAATCTCTTTAAAAATAATTACATATTTTCTTGGGTAAGAAGGTAAGATAAAGTCAAAACTACTTTGGGCTCTTACAAAAAGGTTTGGTTTAAAGTCTAAGCTGTGTGAGTGTAGGGAAGGCATGTGAGCACTTTAAACTTCAGTTCTCTCATTTACAAAAAGGGAGGCTTGAATCAGAGATTTTTGATCTCTCCTCCAGCTAGAACAGTTCTGTGAATGTCATTGTGCTGTGCAAGGAAAGAGCCTCACATCATTTTTTATTTTCTACCAAGAATCTCAGTGTTTGTCCATGAACTGTTAAAAAAGAAATCTATTGATAGAATACTCTTGTCTAAAAATTTCAGTGTATTTATAATAATGGATATATTTATTACAGAGGTCTTTTAAATAATGGACTTGGGAAAAACTCCCTATCTACCCTGGAAACCTTCTGCAGCATGATATAAAAAAAAAATCAATCACCAAAACTCTAATATTATCATGTATCTTCAACTTGAATTGAGTTTTACTTTGCTGCTCCAGTGAGTACTACAAAAACATGCTGTGCTTGGTTAACCCCTGGACACATAGTCACACCTATTTAATGTGGAGAAGTTTGCGAATGCCACTTTCCAAAGCTTTCAGGAAGACCAGTCACAGCTAAATGTGTCCTTAAAGATTAATTACCACTCAGTTCTTTTCAGCTTTCAAATATACAATTGCATTAAACATAAATTTACCTTGCAGCTGCATAATGGACACTGGGTAGAGGACTTTTGCTGTTATGTCTTTGGTTCGAATTTATCCCCTGTTTAAGAGTGACTGAAAGTCATTATACTTTGTCACCTGCTCAGTGACTTATGAGATGAGTTACGGGTCTTAGTTAAGTTCCTAGCGTAGCAAGAAAACACCTTCACAATTGATGATCATCAAGAGCTGCTGGAAGTCTAGAAAGAGGGGCAGGGATTAAATTGGTTGTAGACATTGAATTAGCATGTCTCCAATCTTCTTTCTAGACATGCACTGAGATATAGAGTTTTGTCCTTTTCCAGAAGAGAAGAATCTAAGTCTGTAGGGTTGCTGACTGGACATCTTTTATTAGCATAACATGATGGAGACAATCATGTTAGCTTTCTTCTAATTAGGGCAGCACCATTATCCCCACTTTTTCCTTTGCATCAAGAGGTATGTGAAGGCTTAGTCATCTCCAGGAAAGGTTTGTTTTTGTTTTAAATTTCACGGTACAGAAAGAGCATAGCATTTGTTATCCATAGCCTTTGTTATCATTGTGTGTGGGGCAAGAACATGTTGGTATCAGATGATTGTTTCTACCTAGAAATAATGTGGTTTAGTAGAGAGCATCTTTGCATATAAAGGTTATTGCTGCCTGAGTCTTAGTTCTTGTTCTGCCTCTCTCTGTAAAACTTTGAATACCATTTGAAGCCTCAGTTTCACTATACGTAAGATAAAGGACATTAAACTGGATTTCTCAAACCAAACTCTCTTCTGACTTTATTAGATTCCAAGACATTTCCCAAAAGGTCTTGTGGTAATCCTAGAGCTGTGGGAACCTAAGACTTTTCTCCTAGAAAGGGATTAGTATTTTAATAGGTGACCCTTAGATGACAGAGTAGCTTCATTTGGAAGCCACTAGCTGAGAGACATAGAAAAATTCACATTTAATGACCAGTAAGGATTATTGATAGTGACAGTAGAGAACAGGTAAATGAAAGCTAGGATTTAAGTTCAAATGGGCAAGAGAAGCCTGTATAATGTCCCAAGAGGGCAAAAATGTAATTTGGAAGGACTGGAAGAGTCAGAGAAGTAAGAGGCCAAGTGTAAGATGACAGCTGAGTATGAAAAGGTCAGAGACTAACAGCTGGTGTCTTGAGAGTCCAAGGAATCCTATATGATAAGAACTCTCCTTTTCCGCTCCCCTTCTTTCTTTCTCCCTCCTCTCCTCCCCCTTCCTCCCTTGTGCTTTCTTCTTAGGTGACTTCCTCAATCACAATTTGAAAGTTGTCTTTATTTAAATAACTCCCAGATTAATTTCTTCACCTCAGTTCCTCTCTGACTTCTTAACTCGAGAGAAGCTAATGATACATCTCTACTTTACTTTTTCATAGACAATTAAAATTTAACATGTTCAAATAGAATTCCAAATCCCTCCCTAACTTCTTCATCTTTCCCATCTCAGTAAATAGCATCATCATAAACCAATTTTTTAAAAATTTAAGAGTCATCCTTCATTCTTGCTCTTTCCCTCTCTCATCATTGTATAATTTAACTAGTTCAGCTGATATAATTGGATTTTCCTTCTACTCTTCAAGTCTACCACTACCATTTTAGTCTGGACATTGACCATTTTCTGAACCAGTGTACAGGGATATAGCATCTTTTCCTCCCTGATTTCCAATTATCCCTCTCTCCCATCTTGAATTCTTTTTCCACATAATGGTATAAGTGATCTTTTTAAAACTATAAGTTAGAAAACAACACTTTTATTCTTAAAAACTTTTGTACTTTCCTATTTTCATATATATATATATATATATATATATATATATATACATGTGTGTGTCTATCTATCTATCTATCATCTATCTATCTATCTATCTATCTATCTATCTATCTATCAGATTAGCCAAAGTTATCTGTGTAGTCTCAGTGTAATCAGAGGGGTCCTCATAGTAGGGAGGCAGGAGGGCCAGAATCAGAGGATGAGATGTGATGATAGAAGCAGAGATTGGAATGATGTGCTTGCTGGAAGGGAACCACAGACCAAGGAATGCAGGTGGCTTCTAGATTCTGGGAAAGGCAAGCAAATAGATTTTCCACTGGGGCCTCCAAAAGGAATACTATTCAGATGATATCTTAATGTTAGCCCAGTGCGACCCATTTCAGATTTTTGACCTCCAAAACCATAACTTGTGTTGTCTGTGGCTAATTTGTGCCAGCAACAATAGGAAGCTGATATAGTCAATTTTTCATTTTTCAACTGTGCCCTGCCTATATGTCTTTTTCTGGTTTTGGAATATAACATGCTGTATAGATCTTCAGGTTTTCTGCACAGGCTGTTTTCTGGGCCTTGTGTGCTTTTATACATAATTAAAGGGCTAGTTTGTTGTTGTTGTTTTAACATCAGTTTGAAAAAAAAATAATATCAGTTTGAATGACATCTCCTTAGGAAGGTCTTATTTAATCACTTCTTTCTTTCATCACCTTGAATTTGTTTTATTTTGTTTTCAGATAGGATGTCTTAGTCCTGCAGTGTTTTATTTATCTGTGTACTACTTGGATTTTTTCCTCTTTTTCTTTCTATTGGCCTATTAATTGCCCTATTAGGCTCCATGACAGAAAAACGATCTATCATGTTTAGCACCATATCTTTAGAGTGGTTTCTGGCACATAGTAAGTTCTACATAAATATTCAATGCTTACTTGACAAACCGAATGAATGATTTAGGGGAATGCAGCATATTAGAGGGAGAATCTAGCTGTAGGGAAGGAAAGCTGTCAGATGCTAGCCAAGCATCCTCGCCATTAGAAGTTTCTAGGCTTGACTTTGGTGACAATGGAGATCAGGTCCTAAAAAAGACAACAGGAAAAACTCTGGAGTGATGTAAGGTGTCAAGGAGGAAGCCCAATCCAGATAACTGGGCAGATATAAGAAAAGCAGGTTGGTAAAGGTGTTTTGGGAACTTGATATGCTGAGAGGAGTTGGACCTGCTGTCAGGTGAAGCTTAGAGGCAACACAAGAACCCAGAAGGCAGACCAAGGTATAACTACTAGAATCAAGCAAAAATGAATGTAAGTGGAAAAGAGGGCAGGAACTGTTACTCTCTTGTCCAACTTGGAATCCTGAAAAATTGGTTTAATGTTAGGCACTTAAAAAATTATTAAGAAAAAACAGGCAAGACACATATGAGTGTCAAGTGAATGAATGAGTAATCTATACATGTAAAAGTGATTACTGGGATGCCTGACACTTCAGACCTTTGACTTCCCTCCTCTCCTCTTTCCCTTTATAAACTGTAGCCAAATGTTAGAGTTGATCCTGCCTTCAACATGGTCAGGTACAGCTGTGAGGTGGGGATGGGTTCTTGGGTGACTGGCAGACCATCTCCATGGAAGCTGGGAAAGACAAGTCTGATGGGAAAATGGAGAAGGGCCAGTCATACTGAATATTGCAATGAGTAGACTCCCCTAAGAGAATATTAATATTGTCAGTGTTCAAGTGACATTTCTTCAGGACTTGCTCAGTAAAGTGAATTAGATTAAGTGTTACATAATTAACCCTAAGAAATTAGCTTTAATCAAATATTCCATTCTGCAATTTCCTTGTCCCCTGATCTCTCTATTTCTTTCAAATCCTTTTGGCATTCAGTCCTATTTTATACTATATTGATATCTGTTGAATCAATTTCCATGGTTATCTAAATGACATTTGTTCTAAAAGAGAAATAGGAGGTCTTAATGTCCTTTGTGTATTAGTTTCATAGGGCTGTCATAACAAAGTATCACAAACTGGATAGCTTAAAACAACAAAAATTTGTTTTCTCACAGTTCTGGAGGCTAAAGATCTAAAATCAAATTGTTGGCAAAGCAATACTACCTCTGAAGATTCTAGGAAAGAATCCTTCCTCATAGCTTCTGGTATTGGCCAGCAGCCCTCGGAATTCCACAGCTGGTAGATTCCTATCTTCAGTTTCTACTTCTGTCCTCACAAGGCCTTCTCCTCCACGTTTCTCTGTTTCCAAATTTTCCTCTTCCTGTAAGACCTTCCACGCTAATCTAGTTTGACATCATGGTCAAACATTATTATGTCTGTGAGGGTCCTATTTCTAACTAGGGTCACATTTGTAGGCTCTGGCTAGTTGCAAATTTTGGAAGGGGGACACTATTGAACCCACTACAGGTAGTGAGACCCAAAGTACTCTTGTGGGATAAGCCCAAACAGAAAATGTTGAGAGAGGTCTGGGGAATTTTTCACAGTCAATCGTGTTTTTTCACAGCTGCTTTTTCACAAAGGACTGTGCCTTAATCATTTTCATATGCTCCATTCTTACAAGTGGTTTTACACACCGTGGGTATTTATTGAATAGTGAAAATACGAATGTTAAGAAAGTAAGTGCTATTGTGACCCTCTTGGCTGCCCACTTCACGGTCCTCTACCACCAACAATGGAGCTTTGTTTTTGACTCAGCTGTTGGTGTGGGAGGTGTCCAAATGCAAATGCCTTGGTCTCCTGGGATTGCCAGACTTTGCTTCTGATGTCTATCACCTGGTCAATTATTCTTTTTTTTTTTTTTTTTGATACGTGAATTTTGAGGCAATACTTTGAGAACTTAAGCCTGTACTATGAGGGATTATCCTTATTCATCAATGTTACTGAAAGACCAGTCTTTAAGTGAACTGTTTAAAGAATATCCATAGAGACAATCTACTTAAAATAAGAAATGATTGATACAAATAGCTGTTATTAGTTGATAGCAAGCTGTTTGGCCAAACTCAACTGCACCATTTAAAATAATATTTAGACAGTAAAAAAAATAAATAAAATAAAATAAAATAAAATAAAATAAAATAAAATAATATTTAGCTAGTATAAATCCAAACCTTTCAACAAATGAGTTGTGGGGAGAGACAGTACTAATAATGTGTAATATTTGCCCAGCACTTTCTAATTATCCCATTTGATTACTACAAGATAGGAAAAATGGATAATTTTCTTCCCTTGTCCAAGAAGGAAACTGAGGCTCAGAGTTTGTGTACCACTATTTAAAACAAAAGGCGGGCGGGGATCCCTGGGTGGCTCAGCGGTTTGGCGCCTGCCTTTGGCCCAGGGCGTGATCCTGGAGATCCGGGATCGGGTCCCACGTGGAGCTCCCTGCATGGAGCCTGCTTCTCCCTCTGCCTGTGTCTCTGCCTCTCTCTCTGTCTCAAATAAATAAATAAATCTTTAAAAATAAATAAACAAAATAAAACAAAAAGAAATAATGAAGGTGTTAGGACTTGAGGTCTTCATATCCTAGTTACCTGCTCTTTCTTGAACACAATCCTTCCTCATTCCTGGGAGTATCTGAATGGTTACATGATAAGTTTTTGTTGTTGTTGTTGTTGTGTTTTTTTTTTTTTTTTTTTTTTTTTTTTTTATGTCTGCAGCCTAAAGAAGTTATAGTTCACATCTGCATTGGTTATACTATAGGTTTTATTAAGGAACTATTGGATTTTTTTATGTTCAATTAGTTTGAAAATTATTTTCTTTTTTCAAATTCTTCTTTTCTCACATCACAAATAAAAGCATCAAATTAAAGAGGAAAAGCCTGTGTACTTGGATAAGGGGTATCAGATCTAGAAGTTGCCAGCTTGAGTTTAAGTCCCATGGGATATGGGTGAGCTCTGCCCTCCAAGATAGCTCAAGTGAATGGAGCTGATGTGGGTCTCTGCATTTGATGACCCAGTGCTATTCCAGTGCCTGGTTGTGAGTGAGAGGGAAAGATGTGGTCAGAGGAACTTGAAAATACATTGGTCATTCTGGTTGCATTGCCAGTTAGACTTTGCCCAGCACATGAATGACTCTGGGCCTATTGATATTTGCTGTGACACTTAAATGTTCAGCACAGTATTGATTCTGAATGTCGAGCCCTCTGCTTAGATGCTGTTTCTGTGTGATGAGCAGATTATCACAGAATACTAATTGAACCCTTTAAATTCTCTCTCTCTCTCTCTCCTGTATGCACAGCACCAACAAACAGCAATTTAAGTGCCCATGTAGCTAGAACCAGCTCTTAATCTTAACAGAAGCAAAATAACAATGTTTTAAGTGTTCCTAAATAGTTTCTGGTTAGCATTGAATGAAATTTTTTAAAGGTGAATTGCTTTTTACCAAAATGCGTCATTTAACTGCTGCAAAATAAGGTTACATGATTCAAAATTGTACCTATGACAGTTAATTCACCAGATTAGGAATAAGGATGAAGTAGAATACTAATCTGAGAGGGGAATATATTACTGATTATTTACTCATGCATTAAAAAAAAAGGAAAAAATTAAATGTAATTTAGTTAATGCAGTTGAGAAGAAAAAGCAAGGTTTTGAAGAAAGTTTCTAAGTTTTCCCAAAGCATCTATAGGAAATTTGTAATATTTCATAAATATAATTTCACATACTTGAAAGACTATTTATTGGTAAATATGTAGAATAGACATGTAAGTTGATTAATGTTAGTCTACATTGTTGTGGAATTATTAATATTCTATAATTGATGATTTGGCATCTTGGAAGTATAAGCCAAACTAATAACCATAGGTTTCACAGCTGTGCCTCCCTGTGCTTTGAAAGGTACATAAAAATCTTGTTTAAAATTATCACCATAAACCTCAATGTCTGTTTTTCTTCCTGCCGAAGAGGGGATGACCCTACCTCACACTTTCATTCCACTATAGTAATAATGGCTCTCCTCCAAGCTTTCCCTTCACTCCTTCTGTCTCCTGGCCAACTAATTCTTCTCCATGTGGCTCTGTAGGGTGTGGTCTGCTCCTGCTCTTGGGCATTGTAATTAATAAATTCTGCTTTCAAAGACATTGACCTTTTCATGGTATCAACCCAGTCATACTTATAAATTAAATTCTGGGTACATTTAAAGCAGTCATTTTGAGAGTTCAATTTTAAATGATCCAACTATATGTTTGTGTACCTCTTTTGAAGTGTGTAGATAGAGGAATAGACTAACTCATTTTATCAGATACTTGTATACATTTAGTTTAAAATTAGCAAGAAAATCTTGGGGTGCCTGGGTGGCTTAGTTGAGTGTCCAACTTTTGATCTCATGGGTTGTGGGGTTGAGCCCCACAATGGGCTCTGTACTCAGTGGGGAGTTTGCTTGAGAGTCTCTCCCTCTGCCCCCCCCCCCCTAAATAAATAAATCTTGAAAAAATAGAATTAGCAGGAGAATCTTTAACTCACACCCACTTGAGAAATACAAGGTCTCATATCAACAAATCAGATATATCTGGTCAAAATTAGACCAATGTATTTTGTGATTTAATAAGTTAGCTGTGACGTTCTTCTATGCTATAGATCTCACCAGTCTGCTCTGATTCAGACATAATATTCAGGATCAGAATGGCCTACAAGTGAGAAGTGAATTCTCCTCAGTTATCATTCAGCAGTAGCTGCCTTCATCTTTCAGGTAGATCACACTATGTTTTTCCTAAACATGGAAAAACAAAGAAGCCATAGACTTTGTTGGAAAACAGAACATGTTGGTTTACTACTGTGCAAAGACAAAGATACCCTCCTGGCAACCTACTCTACAACCAAAAATCATACCATCGATATTATCACCTGTTTATTTGAGACCTAGTGCCATAAACTGTGGTTTACAGTTTCCAATTCTTCAAAGCTGAGGCAACACTGTTTGAAATCTTCAGTGGCTTTGATACTTGAAAAGACCAGTGCAGACATCTTATGGGAAAGAAAAATACCTTTTTGTTATGACCAGTGGAATACCATCTAGAATAGTTCATGGATGAGTTTCATTACAGGAGTATCAAATTCACCCCTCAAAATAATGACATGTAAAACCTTGAGCCAATATTGGTTGTGAATAGTCCTTTCATGTTTCCTTGTGAAGATGAGGATTAACTGTGGCTTGCCAAGCATTTACAGGATAATCTTGTTTTTAACTTCAAAAGGCATGTTACATGTGATAAAGCTAGATAGTCCAGCACTATTATTTTAAATGTTATTTTCTTTGGCGCATACATGAAGCTAAATGCACTTGTGCTATTGGGGCACTTTCATAGGTCATACTATCAGAAAAAAAAGGGCATTTTAAAGGCTGTATTGGAGTCTGCTAAGTGTAATTCAATACAGTAGGTGTGATCCTGTCAAGTGCATGAGATATTCTAGAAGTTGTCCGGCAGTGTGTGGAGTTCTCCTGAGCTGACTTCCTCTGGTTCTGTGTAATTGTAAAGCCCACAGGGCAGGGGCCTCCAGTCTAATATCACAAAGAAGGTGACAATGTAATGATATGTTTCTTTTAGTCCGAAAGACAGAGGGATGCAATTAAATGCATGTCCAATTAGCTATTTTAAAAAACAGCTACTTGTTTGAATTTAATTTTGTTACATTTCTTAAATTATTTTATTTTATTTTTTAAGATTTATTTATTTATTCATGAGAGACAGAGAGAGGCAGAGACACAGGCAGAGGGAGAAGCAGACTCCATGCAGGGAGCCCGACATGGAACTCGACCCTGGGTCTCCAGGATCACACCCTAGGCTGAAGGCGGCGCTAAACGCTGAGCCACCTGGGCTGCCCAAATTCTTTTTTTTAATGTGTAGTTTCAGCTGTTAAGAAAATATGCCACTTGGATGTCATTAATACTTGGGTCCTGATTCAGAGAAAATGGAACTCTTTTCTCTCAGCTATTTGAACTCTCTCAGGGGTGGATACAATTCCAGGTCTCTCAATTCAGTTTGCAAGAGATATGGCTTCTAGTTATTTCCTTAACTTAATTTCCAAACCTGACTTTCTAAGGTTGGTAGGAAATTTTACATTAGATCATTTGAGGTTTATACCCTATAGTTTTGCCAAGAGTTGTACCAAGTTTTCATGTTTATAGGGAGGACTAATGTTCCAGGGAGACCTGTCTGATTCTGAGCCTTTTGGTCCATGCTGTTAATTGTGGAGATGGCTGTTGGCTTAGCTCCTATGGATCCTTAAGTCTTTAGTCACCACTCTTTTGGCTTGAAATGGATTTGGCATTTTTGTTGAGGTCAGGAGTTATGATTTACTCCATGCACCCAAGGCTTCCAAGTCCCTCCCTCTTACCCAGGACATTGCCAGTTTAGGGAAAAGGAAACTGCTTCACAGTTCCCCCATAGAAGTCACCCTTCTGTTCTCAAATCCACTTTTAGCAATCATCAAATCACATGGCTCTTGAGGCCAAAGAAGTAAACTAATAAATCCATTAATTTAGGAACCCAGGAGGCCTCTAAAATGGCCTCAATCTGGGACACTTAAAATAATCTTCTGAATGAGTAAGGGTTTATGGAAATGAAACATAGGGAGAAAGTCTTCCCAAGAAGTTCTACCTTCCACCCAATGATAAATCTCTTCAAACGCCAACTAGAAATACACCCCACATCCTTGTAGGTCAAGGGGATGCCAGAACTTGAAACTCTTCTGTGGAGGATAAAAATAACACATACTAGAAATGCAGCCTGCACACTCTCCAGGACAAAACCACACTCTTCTGATCCAGGAGTGCATCTTTGAAGTTACATTTTACTTCCCAGATGACTTCCTGCTAGTTTTCTTCTAGAGCTTCTTTCTCCCATTTTGTACCAGCTTTCCCTAACCCCTTCCCACCCCTATGACCTTATACTGCATCAATTCCTTATTGGATCAAGGATCTTGGAATTGAAACTCCTTGAAAAGAGAAGTTTGAGTCTACAATTCAAATGTAAGTTCATGCTGGTTTTCTTTTGTAGCCAGAGGCAGTCCCAGGGCAGGTCCTCTTTTGTTAAATAAATGGAGTTGGCCACTACTCAGGCTGTCATGATTGGGATGTCAGGATGAGCCAGAGGGAGTTCATGGTTTTATGCAGCACTTTTGACACATCTTTGCAAGGTCCACTTCTTTCAGTTCATGTAAATCCAATTTCTTGAGAGTAGTCTCATTAATGAAAGGCCACATTTCCTAACATCCAGCTGGGAATATGACTGTCCCCCTATAGCAGCTGGGCTCTAATTGCTGCACATAAACAAACATCATCTGGAATAGAGCCATCTTATAACTCTGGATGCTATTCATTTCCAAGACTGCCATGGTCATTTATTACTAATGACAGGAATTTGTAGCTGTCTGGAGTTGGCAATCATTGTCCTATGCAAGCAGCATTTCAAACAAGCAGTGTGCTTTTGGAAAAACAAATAACCTAAACTTATGGCTTTTAGGCCTTGATCTAATTTCCATGTCCTACAGAAAGTCTTCCCATGTCACAATATGATCCATCTGTTGTTTATGTAGTAAATTCATATAGAGTTGTGTATTATTGTCAGATGTTGCTATATAGGCTCTTACATGTGTCTATGGTGCATCGTTAAGGGATAAATGAGGTCCTTGCAAGAAGCAACCATTTCACATTGGAATTATTCAAAGCTGTAAGCACAAAAATTCAGCATTGTTGAGTGTATATAACTGTATGAGGGATTATCGAGTCCAAACCTGTTAGTTGACAATGAAAGGAAAACAGGGTAGGGTAGGGATAGAGCCCACAGTGGAAAATCATCTACTTAATTTGTTGGACCCCCACATATCTCCTTTCCAGAAGTCAAGGACACCTGGCCCCTGCTCAATCCTGCCATACAAAGTGGCATTACTCCTGCTTCAGATTAGAACAAATATAAGGAAAATTATGGCACAAAATTGGTTAACAGTTCATCCTTAATGTAGACCCATTCTAATCTTATATCTAGATTTTTAGTATTTGCAGTCTAATATTTTATGCTTCTTGGGGTAAACTTCCTAATACATATGCTGGATTTCATAACTGATTACCAATTTATTTCCTTTTGCAGTTCTAGATAATATTTTCAGTGTTCCATGCACCATTTTAAGTATTTTTTGTGTATTTTTATTTGATCCATCTAACTTCTCTGAGGCAAATACTATGACCCCATTTTACAGTTGAGAAAATTAAAGGAGAAAAAATGTTTTTTTTTTTTTTTCCCCAATATCGCACAGCCAGTAAGTACCTAAGCCAGTATTCAAAGTCAGGGGCCAGACACAAGAGTCCATGCTGATAAAGCCCCCTCTCACTGTTTCTTTGACTTAATTTAAAGAAATGGTATTTGTTGTCAGTGGACATATTTGGACACTAGGTCCTGTTGGTGGAATGAGGGTATAGGTGGCAAGAATGTCCAGGGAGGGCAGAGGGGCTGGAAATTTAGTTTAGTCACCAATAGCTAATAGTATAATGAATGGCACCTATGTAACAAAGCCTGCATAAAGACCCAAAAAAAGATGGGCTTCCGAGAGCTTCTGAGTTGGTGAACACATGGAGATTCAAGAGAGTGGCTTGCCTAGAAAAGGCATGGGAGCTTTGTACTCCTTCCCACATTGCTTGCCCCATGTGTCTCTTCCATCTGGCTGTTCCTGAGTTGTATCCTTTCATAGTAAACTGCTAATCTAATAAGTAAAATGTTTCTATGAATTCTGTGAGCCACTCCAGCAAATTAATCCAACCCAAGAAGGGAATCATGGAAAGCTCTGACTGATAGCCAGTTGGTCAGCCAGTTGACAACCTGGGCTTGCAATTGGTGTCTCAATTTGGGAACATTATAGGATTGGGCCCTTTACCTGTGGCATCTGATACTATTTCATGTAGATCATGTCAGGACTGAGTTAAATTGTAGAAAACCGACTGGTGTTACTTGATGGTGTGGTGGAAGAAATCCACTTGTTGGAATTGGGAGCAGAATCATTAAGGACATAATAAAGTCTAGTCAAGGAGACAGTGAATGTATAAGCAGACAGATATAGAGTGACCAGTGGAGAACTCTTCAGGTAAGAGGTAAAATGCATACTTAGTGCTAGTATCGAGAGCTAAGTCCAGTCCTTTTTGGCCATCAGGAAAAGGAAGATCAAAAGCAAAGTAGGAAAAGGAAGAAACCAGGCAGATGATGAAAGGCAGGCTTAGGATCTTCACATACCCGCTTTGTCTCTAGAATACTTTCCCCTCTGACTCTTTACCATCCTCCAGAGGCTCATCTGACCCCCACTCTCTCCAATCTGTAATAGTTATTTCTGTTCTGTTTGCCTTTCTTAGGACACCTGGTCCTTCTCCCTTATGTAACTTAGTGTGTGTGTGTGTGTGTGTTTGTGTGTGTGTATTCATTTATGCTCATTAATTTTTTTATTGCGTATCTTTCCAACTCAAATACAAATTTTATGAAGTTAACATCCGTTTCTGTTTTGTTCACAATTGAATACTCAGGGTCTGTTCATAAATATGCATTGAATGAATAAATGAATAAACAGGGCTCAGGCATAGGGATAAAAGGGATTAGCCCATTTAATATAATGAATCTGGAGCTGAGAAGGAGACATTGGAGAAAAGAAAAGATCACTTATGTTGAATTACCACATTACCATTATTAGCAGTGATGAGCTACCCAAGCCCTCTGCTGCTAGATATTATAGATATATAACGAAGACAGAAGATAGAGATGTGTGCAAAGTCCCTTTCAAAATGTCATCAGTGGGAGAAGCTTTGTCCCCTAATATAAGCTATCTACTTGGAAATTCAGTTTACTAAAGTGCTGTTACATAGAATGCTCACCAGAAATGGGAATATATTTACCTAGTATTTTCAGTGAAACCTCTTTGAAAGTACAGAATTAAAATTTTAATGGGTTAGCATATTCCACTTATGCATATGTGACATGAAGTTTAAGAATATCAGATTCTTTCTATCTGCTCGTCAAACACACATACCAGCTTTTCCCTTTCCTCCCTTCCCCAGTGGCCTCAATCTTTTTCATTAAAGAAAAAAAATCACTCTTTCAGAGTTCTGCTGAGGATGTGTGATTACAGATGATGCCAGGGAGCACTCCAGGAGCCTCTAATGGGGAAGACACAAGACAAAGCAATAGATGGTCATTTTTTCTAAGAGATGGGCCCCCTGCCATGAGGAAGCTCTTCAGGCTGCCTCTCCTTTTGTATTTTTAGTTGATTTTAAATAAAGAATATTAAGACTGTATGCCGCCTGCCCTCTTCAAATCCCCAAATACAGATTTGGATTTGAGAGCTAGAGGGAGGGAATGATAGCCCCATGAAAAGTGTGGAGCTAAGAAAACAATATGCAATGAACTTCTCACCTCTGCTCCCTGTCTGGAGGCGCAGGGAAAACAAGATGCCTCTTAAAGGGTTGACTGTTATGTGGGGTCTTGTTAGAGGTCTAGGGCTGCATTGGCAGGCCTGTGCAGATCCCATTTATCTATTATTGATGCCTGCTTTTGCCTTCTTCCTTCTCAGGAAGTTTCTCCTTTGCCAATCCCAAACCACAATCTCTTTTCCTCAGACACAGACCAGAGCTAAAAACAAAGTTTGTGTCAAAAGGTGTAAGTGTAGGAGCCATTATACTCATTCTGTCCTTTTTTTTTTTTTTTTAAATCAGAGAAAGTAATGACTTCTACCATTTGAATAGATTGCATATTTACTTTGTGTTTTAATAAGACAACCGTGGGCACCCCGGGTGGCTCAGCGGTTTAGCAACGCCTTCAGCCCAGGGCCAGATCCTAGAGACCCGGGATCGAGTCCCACGTCGGGTTCCCTGCAGGGAGCCTGCTTCTCCCTCTGCCTGTGTCTCTGCTTCTCTCTCTCTCTCTTTCTCTCTCTCTCTCTCCCTCTCTGTCTGTGTGTGTGTGTGTGTGTGTGTGTGTATTCTCATGAATGAATAAATAAAATCTTAAAAAAATATAAGACAACCGTGTGGTAACTTCTGATTTTACTATTATTTGCGCTTCAATCAGTTCTGGCCTTTGTAGAACCACACCTAACAGACTAATAGAGGTGACGACTGAACTCACTAATGGTTCTGGAATGGTCATTCCGTCTCCCAGCTCCCTTCCTCTTCTCCCTTAAACAGAATGGTCTGGCCCAAGAATGAATAGCTGAACTTTGTAGGATGCTTTCCCAGGGGTGGGGCACTCCTCTCAAACCCCTGCCACTCTGCTGGACGCTCTTCTCCACCCTCTTCATGTATGCATATCACTTGGTCACTGATACTTGCAATTTCATTAGTCCGCACTTAACTACTTTGTACAAGTTATCCCATAAAAGCTGTCCTCACTTCACTACTTTGTTTGTACAAGTTATCCCCTAAAAGCTGCCCTCAGATGCTCATGCATTAGTATGAATGGAGTCTTGATGCTTTGCAAGAAAGCAGGTGTGGCAATGAACAGAAAGGATAGGATCTGTGGACACTGGCCCCTGTAGGAAGGACAGCAGCCCAAGAAAACCCCTGAGCTGAGAGTGACAGAGATCTCAGAGGCTGTCAGCACCAACAAGGGTTGGCTTAATTAAGTTTTGCCAAAGACATTCTCTTCCTTTATTCTGAAATTCAAATTGGGAAATTTTCACCACAACCATTTGTTCAGTGCTGCTGGTGGAAAAGTATATACAGATATTTTTCCATGGCTGATGCTGGCTAGCATGGGACCAAAGCAGGAAGGAGACTGTGAAGGACACAGCAGGAGATCCATTACAGGATGATATATAGTGTGACATTTAGAATTTGTTTTTAAATAGATTTACAATGCTCCGTGTATTTTTTTTTTTCGTTCTTATCCCAGTTGTTTTTTGTTTTCTTTTTCTCCTCAATATTCTTATATGTTCTCTTTTAGGCATCATCTGCCTGTTAGGTAAGTCCATAAAAAATCTCTCTTTCTACATAGATCTATGTGTGTGTGTGTATGTGTGTGTACACTTGCACACTTGTGCCCTCAATGATGAGACTGAGGCACAAGTATTAGAGAAGAAATGACCAGATAATGAGGTTTTGAATTAGTCCAGTCTCCCTGCAGCACCCTCAGGCTGCCCTCTCTTGCATACCCAGTGGATGTCAGCACACCCTGCCCTGTTTCTTAGTGCCAGCTCTTCCTCACAGGAGCAGAGCCTGGTGATTGTATCCATCAGAAGGAAAATTAAGTTTATTCTTCAGCCAAGAGTTGGTGTAAAAGCCTGCTATAAAGTGACACTGGGAAAATGAGTCTCAAGCCACTGGTCAGTAAAAAAATATATTTAGTAAATAGGGAAGAAAATACTATTTGCTACTGAGAATGTTAAAGAAAGAACACAGGATGAGGATCAGCATCATTTGTGGGCCACTAATGAATGCCCTGGTCTTAGGGTAGTCAGTTTTGCTGGGGGTAGGGTAGGTTCATGTGCTCTCATGACAGAGAAGAAGATAAATTTAATGTCTCCTTTATGTATAATTTTATGAGTTTTCATTGCAGAATAAAATTCATTTATGTGGATTCTACCAAATTTCCAAAACCTGGCCCCTGTTCTCTTTCATCTTCCCCTATGCCTGTAGTGAGATAATCTTAATCTCCCTAGCTTTTATTATTAGAAGTCACTCCAATAAGGAAGTTCTACCGAAAGAAAAAAATTAAAGAGATAAGTCTCATTAGGGTATTTCACTGTATTGGGATTCTTAAAAACAGTTCTGAGGAAAGATTTTTAAGACAGTGATAAATAGTGGAATACTTATTTCTGATCACAAACCATTTCTCATTAAATCATACTTGCTCTACTTCCTGCTAAAGCCGTTCCTACTTCAATGACTCAGCTAAGTTCAGCGCATGCGTCCATGCAGCCTGGCCTTCATTTCCTCATTTGTTCATTCAAATACTTTTATTAATTTCTCATGCATAGTATTCCTGCCCATTAACATGGTACCCAGGAGGGAAGATGCCATTCCTGTTCTTAAGGAAACTCCATGTTTCCAACAGCTTCCCTCAAAGTGAATGGGAGATTTCACCTGGGTTCTTTGTTCCTTCCAGTTATTAGGGAAGGGGTCATGGAGGTTGCGGGGGGAGGGGGGATGAGATCTGCCTAAGGGAAAGCGAAAAAGAAAGGGATTCTAAAGTCAACAAAACATTTTTTTTTTTTTTTTTTTTTTTACCTAGTGCAAGATTGATGATTCACTCTGCCTTTTAACTTGTGAATTAACAGGTGATGACTTTGGTCAAAGGTCCAGCTGGAGCACTGTCCTTGGCCCTGTGCATGATAGAGCTTGATCAAATACTGGCTGGTATGGCACTGCTTAAGTTCACGGAAATTCTTGAGTGAAAGTGGGGCTTAAGGAGTCAGATTAACACTGGGCCAAAAGGAGGGCATCCTGAATGGGTCAGGGGCATCAAATGGAGGATTAACTGTTACACAAATATGAGATGAACAGTATGGCTGGTGATCTTTTGCATCTTGAGAATGGAGAACTCAAGCCTCTCCAGAGATTTAACCATATAAATGGTTAATGAATAAAGGGTAGGAACTGAAGGCTGGTTGTCCCATACCAGAATTTGGGCTCTTCATGGAAGGAATATTCTGTTGGTCAAGAGCATTTAGAAAGCTGCCTTTAATCTCTCTGTGTGTATTCTCCTGATTTTAAATGTTGATCATGTAGTTATATTTTTAAATCCTTGCAGTAAAACAGAAGATGTCTGCTGGGTAGATTTTTTTTTTTTAATTTTAAAAAGATTATTTCAGAAAGAGTGTGTAGGTGCACAAGTGAGGGGAGGGACAGAGGGAGAGAATCCTCAAGCAGACTCCCCACTGAATGAATAGAGATTACCTACGTGGTGAGGGGAGAGTGTTCTGGGCAGAGGACCACAGGAGCTCAATTACACAACTCATGAGATCATGGCCTGGCTGAAACCAAGAGTCAGAGGCTTAACCAATTGAGCCACCCAGGTGCCCCTGACTGCATAGATCTTTTATAAATCTCTTATGGACTCTCCATCAAGATATTAAGATTGATTTGATGGGGGATCCCTGGGTGGCGCAGCGGTTTGGCGCCTGCCTTTGGCCCAGGGCGCGATCCTGGAGACCCGGGATCGAATCCCACATCAGGCTCCCGGTGCATGGAGCCTGCTTCTCCCTCTGCCTATGTCTCTGCCTCTCTCTCTCTGTCTCTCTGTGACTATCATAAATAAATAAAAATTAAAAAAAAAATTAAAAAAAAAAAAAAAGATTGATTTGATGGATTTCATCACAGTCATTTCAAGAGACATTTCAAGAATATAGGAGTGGGGTGGGAGATAAGCAACTCTGAGCAGAGAGACAAATTAGAATGGTGGTACTTGGTATCTATTTATACAGTGTGATAGAAGGGCAGAAAGAAAAGGCCTGAGAAAAATGGTTCTGTTGGGCATATATCTTCCTGGTGTTATGTGTGTTATTTCCATAATTCTTAGTGATTAGCTTTCAAGGAAAAAAATAGAGACAATAAGAAGGCTATTTGGATATATTTAAGGCTTTTCTTCCTTTTACTTTTCTAAAAAGTATCAACTAATTTTATGGTATCAATGACTCTTGTTTATACTTTCAGAACAGTGACCTCTTGGGAAAAATAACATTTATTTGCGTGAAGTTGTAAAATGCACAATTTGTATCTGAAAACCAAAACTTGACAGCAAGTTGCTTTTTTTTAATCCAACATTTCTGGAGGAAAAAAAAAGCCATTTCTCATTTTTATAGCTAGAAACAAGGTATCGTATAACAAGGATAGAGCTTTTCAATGGTGAAAAATGATGCCAGGAATGACTGGAAGAGATAAATTCTGCACACACACACACTCACAAAATGTTACAACATTCATGCCGTGTGTATCTATTCTTCTGAGATGGCCTTAAGCTACAAGAAATATATGCTTTCCCACAGAGGGATAGGGTCTAGACTGCTTGAGTTAAATATCAGGTCCCGCTTTCTACAAGGTCTCATAGTTATGAGTATTCACCATAATGCCATGAAATCACATCATAAATCTATGTAACCACTTCCTTTTACATTCATTATTTGGGAGCAGAGGCAATGCTCAGAATTAGAAGCAGCATCTACCTAGATTGTTAGGAAGGAAAGGCTTGTAATGCTATTTTTTAAACAAACTTATTTTGGCATATTGCACAATAATGAGAATGTATTAACCCAATTATAACAGCCATAATTTGAAAATGTTTCTTATCTGACTAAAAGTTACTTGATTATCTATAAATTCACATGCTCTAATTATTTTAATGATAGCTGCATTCATTTTATCAGTCAAAAATTAAAATCTGAAATACTGTGTGTGTGAGGGGTGTCTAATAAAGTATAGCATACAACTGCTACCCTTCAGACCAGCATCTCAGCAAAATTGTATTTAAATAACATTCCTCTTGACTACCTAGATTCTCATTCAAACTCCTTTCTGTGTGTCCTTGGGACAGTCTCTCTGATGCATCTCAACCTTTCTGAGATCCTCTTCAGGAGATAACCTACTTCAAGATCTCTTATTCATTTCCTTATTCGAATTGCTGTCCAAATAGGCTTTCAAATTATTATTTATACTTTAGGATGAGTATGTCACTATCATTTTAAGGTATATTTCTAACTGTAATAAAAAGCTTTGGTTTATGGAAATGAAATCTCAGACATTTAAATAAAAAAGAATATATTTAGGGTAAAAAAAGTAATTTTCAAAGACCCCTAAAGCCACTCAAAGAAGGTAGCTACCCTATTATATTACTATCGTGGAATCCACACTTGTCCTCAGGGAGCATACAACATAGAGTTGGGATTAACATATGCAGGATGCCTGGGCAGTTTAGTGGTTGACTGTCTGCCTTCCGTTTAGGGAGTGATCCTGGGATTGAGGCCCACATCGGGCTCCCTACAGGGAGCCTGCTTCTCCCTCTGCCTGTGTCTCTGCCTCTCTCTCTCTCATAAATAAATAAAATATTTATATGAAAAGAATTAATATATGGAAAATAATTGTCAAATCAATTAATATATACTTTTTTACTCTGCTGTACTGTAGGATACCATGCAGAAGGATCCAGAAAAGAAAGGGTAGTAAGGGTAGTCAAGGAGTGCTGGATAAAGAACCCACATCATTTTAAAGAAAATTAGGAAAGAAACTTAGACACTTTGAATACTGAATTGGCTTTTGGACAATTTTATTCCTACTCTTTCCACACCCTTATGAATATAGTCCTGCAGGCTCCCTCAGTTTTCTCTGAAATACCAGTATTACTTTTAAATTTAGAAGCTGTTAGAATCAGATCTAAAAAGCCATGGCCATCTTTCACTTAGGCTGTTGTAAATGAATTCCATTAATTCATCAGTGAATCCTTGTACACTTCACTAGGCAAGTTTCAATCCATTTAAGAATATTCTTACAGAGAGAAAAAAGGAGAAAAATACATATATATGTATATTAGAAAAGTAAAGGAAATATCTCTAGATACTAAAATAGGCATCTGCAAGATATCAGAGTTAACTCTCTTATGTTAAATGATTTCATATGTCTTATATACTATTGTTTTAGTGCTGGGTTGAAAAGCTAAATCCTCCAAGTTGAAAATTGTGCCTACCATGTCAGGTGTCATCAATAGAGGTAGGACAGACACTAGAATGTCTTTTAAGAATTCTTATGTAGAAGACTGAATTAGCTTGTCCAAGGAGTGGAGTGGGATGTATCTCCCAACATTTTGACTCTTTTGTGTTCTCAAGAATGTTGTATCTCTGCTGTGCATTACTTACATGGAAATATAGTCATGTGAGACTGTGTCTCCAACTCTTCAACCCTACCTTATCTCTTTCTTCCATGTTGAAAAAAACACCCAGGCTTCTCATGTTAACAAATAAAATGAGCTGTTATTCTTTATCTAATTCCTACATAAATAGTACTTAAAGTGACAATAATTTAAACTATGAACTTTTAAATATATTTACTAAAGAGACCAAAGTCATCTTAAAACTTAGATTGTGAAAATTTGAACAGAAAAAGTAGATGAGGTAAAAAGAATAAAGACAAAAATAAGAGAACAATATATTTTTAATAGTGAATTATATCTTTACTGTAAAAATTAATTGTATTATAGCTGAAATGATTTTTTGAAGATAAAAATTAAATCTAAAAGATTAGAAACAGTTAACTGAGAAATCTTTTAGTACTATGAACTCAATTTATGAACACCAATAGAATCACAACATACCCTCCAATCCAATTTGAGATGGACTGCAAATTTAAATATGAACAGTAAAACAATAAAGTTTTTAGAAGAAAACATGAGAAAATTATCATCATGACCTTGTAGTAAATAAAATCTCTTAATATGAAAAGTGCTAATTATAGGAATATACCATATTTATTGAAAGATATCATTAAGAGTGAAAAGGCAGCAGTGCCCTGGTGAGTCAGTTGGTAAGCATCTGCCTTTGGCTCAGGTCATAATCCTGGAGTCCCAGGGATTGAGCCCCATATCTGGCTCCCTGCTCACAGGAAGTCTGCTTCTCTCTCTCTCCCTCTTCCTCTCCTACTGCTCATGCACATGCTCTCTTTCTCTCTCTCAAATAAATAAATAAAACCTTTTTAAAAAAGTGAAAAGGCAGCACAGTTGGAGGGGAAAAGGATCATTACAAAACATATGCTCAAGAAAGGATTCTCAGTCAGAATGTAGAAAGAATTTCTAACAATAAATTTTAAAAATCATAGAAATGGACAAAATACTTGAATAGGCACCTGATAAAAGAGAATATCTAAATGGCCAGTAAACACATAAAAATTAATCCTAGGGAAATGCAGATTAAAACCATAATGCAATACCTTCCACATTCTATGTTTTGTCTCTTGATATGGTGCTAACTATATGAGTATATTCACTTCTTTGAAAATTATGGGATTATGATTGGTGTACTTTTCTTGAAAAGTGTGATTTGAGTACTTTTCTTGTATGTATATTTTTAAAGTGGGACATGAGGACCTACTGAGATCAATTTGTTCTTAGTGTTCTCCTACTCTACCTCCAGTATCTATTCTAAGAGAAAATAAGAGAAACCCATGGTCACTGAGAAAGGGACATTCTATAACACTTCTTTCCCTTCTGCAATTGAGTAGATGCCTGGAATCTGATATAGGAAGTATGTTGGGTTGAACTTGTTCTTCTAGTGAAGGAGGAGAAAGATATTAAGAAGCCTCTGTGAATATTTTCCTGACATCTCCTCCAAGAGAAGGGTTGCTAGAGTATTCTCTGCCCTGGAGAATGTCCTGCAGGAAGACCTCTTTTATTGTCATGGCAAGGAGAATGGGGTAAGTGAGGAAGCCTAGAAAGTTGCTGCACTCCCTAAAATTGGAACTCATTGTATGTACCATTGCAAGCCCAGGAAAGGGACAAGAGGAAGAAGTGTTTGAAGAGAACTCCTCTGTGGCAAATTCTGAATTGTTAAGATATGATGAAAAGAGATCTAATATCCTTGAGTAGGTGGCCTCAGCTGAAAAACCAAGGGAGAAAACTAAAACAAACCTCCTATCTACCCAAGTCAACCTCCATTGGCCATGAACTCAAACTGCATATTCTAAAAATATGTACAACTGGAAATAATGATTTATAAATTATCTGAAGCATGTATGTGAGTACACAAATTCTTAAAATGTGGCTCTTTGTTTAGAGAATTACTTGGCTTCCAAATTTGCTTTTTAGAGTATTTGGCACAGGGAAGATTGCCTGCCGTCTTGAAAATTCAGGGTTTTGGACACATAGGAATCTTACCATGATGCATGAAACCTTCTGGTAAAAAAAAAAAAAAAAAAAAATTGTTAGAACAAGAGAATTTTTGATAGTTTTCCTTAGAACACTAATCATGATTTTTTTTTTTAAATTACCCAAATGCAAAACAATATTACAGTACTTCATGTCCATTTCCATTTTCTGGCAACATCTCATTTTCCTCTTACCCTCTTTTGCTATCTCACTAGTCTAAGACAGTGCTAATATCTATTAAGTGGAGATAATCGAGGTTCAAAAAATAGCACATGATACTGTTGACTGATTTATTATTTTATTATTCTCACTGTGTTGATTTTATTGGCCTGAATAACCTTAATAAGTGTCCACTTGGTCTTGAAATTCACATACAAAGACAACTTGCAGTGATTATCAAACAATAGATGAGAATTTGAAGTTTTTTGAAGCTTTCAATTTGTTTTTTTGTCCTATAGCATGAGAGCTGGGCTTTATTTCTGTGGCCACCTGAATCAGTGTGTTTCAGACAACATGGTTTGAAAATGCAGAGGCAGGATGAAAATTGCTCTTGAAGCTCTTATCCTTTCCAAATGATCATTGTTGGATCATAAGAGACATTTGTGAAAACTAATGATAACATCAGGTGTGCATCAACATTTATTTACATTTCCTAATAAATTGGAAAATTAATACCTTCTCCTGATGAAAATGGTGGATATATGTGTGTTTAGATAAATTTTATTAGCTAATGAATCCCGTGAAAGTCAGCATCTTCCAAGTCAGTAGTTTACATATTTAATTAAAACACCATCAACTTCATTTACTATTCATAACATTGATCACAGGATTCAAGGATTAGAGGACTTTTGTTAGGAATCTAGAATGTGCTGATATCATGGGCTTCCTTCCTAGATTTTGTGAATCTTATATATGGAAACAGACATTCTACATGTCTAAAAGGTTTGAGGTAAAGAAAGAGGGCTAAGCATTTGAGGAAAATGATTTTTTTTTCTTTCAAATTTCCCCACTTACATGTATACAGTTAATTTTAGTTTCCTAGGCAGAAAAAGAAGAAATTCAAAACAAGATTTTCTCTCCTAGATTGGGAGATGATAAGTTCTCTAGGAGCTGTAGATGGGGACCCCATATGTTAAAAATTACCATGTAACATGGGTATAGACTGAGCAGTGTAGATCCCTGTGCTTTGCCAGGGTTTCACACTGAAAAAATGGGTCTGCACTTGTTTAATTGTTTTTGTCATTAATGCTTTAAACTATTGTCAATGTATTTAAGCACATGTGTTTTAAAGTCCTTATTGCTGGTCTAGGAGTTAGATAGGGCAGCTTATGAATTCCAGTTTTAAGTGGGAATACTGAGTTCCAAGGAACCTGAAGTTTCAAGACTCGGCCAAAGTCACACAGAAAGTACATTGTAACTGTTGACTGGGTAGTTTCTTGAGTTTACACTTGTTTTTGCAAAATGCCTAAATTTGACTCACTTCATGCAGTCATAGGTGGCATTATATGAAAGGAAAAACAAAATTAAGGCTAGAATTTAGGAAAGCTTTCTGACTTTGCACTCACCCTTTCAGAATCAAGAGGGGGACATATTAGAATATTCCATATATTTTCTTTTTCAGCCATGGTTATGGATGTTGATGTGAAGTCTTTTTGTTGCAATGGTAGTTGTGCTTAAATCCTATTTCTTTGAGGCTTATTAGATGTGTAGGAATATGTATTTAGGTATATACAATGATAATGTAATTTATATTTGCCCTGTTATTTTTATCATTTTGATTATTTGTCCAGATCTATTAGAAATTCAATAATCCTGATTGAGAATAACCAGCCAAAATATATTTATTTGGTAGTGACTATTAGCCTGGTTCTGTGTTATATATGGGTAAAATACAGAAAAACATGGAACATGGTTCCAGTTCTGGTACTGGCTATATTCTATGAGGTGAGACATTCATTTATAAAACTAAGGACTAATGGAATCCTAAAATACATTACTGACAGTAAGATTGAAGTGGGAAATCAGTATGTTAAGAACCACTATCATGGAGAGGCTACATACAGGAGCCCTGGAGCTAGGCTGTCCAAATTCAAACCCTCCGTCTACCACTCACTAGCTCTGTGGCTCCAACTCTTAGCCTTTATTTACCTCCGTTTCCTTCTCTGTCAAATAGAGATAATGGTGTCTTCTCTTAGACCAGCTGTGCAGATTGAATCTGTTGAAACATGTAATATTCTCAAACAGCATGTGCCCAGTAATTATTGGCTATTTTTAATGGACTGGGATAATCCCAGAGGTTTTATGTAGAAGGCAGAACTTGGAATAAATGTTATACAATGAAAGAATGTGAATGGAGAAGAGAATAGATTCTGGGTCAGGTTAGGAATGTGAATAAATAGCTGCAGTGGGAATGTAAGTAGCTGGTTCATGGATTAGTGGGAAAACCAGGTCACCTGGAGCAGAGGAGGTGGGTAGAAGGGAAATAGTGCTGAACAGGCAGGCTGGTGTGGAAGAACGGTCTAAGAGATAATTTCACAAAGAGCTGGCCTGGCCTGTGATGTAGAGCTACTAATCAAAATTCCATGAAAGCTGCAGCTGGAACCTTGCTCTGGCCACTGCCTCCCAGTCTGGAGTGGAATGTCCCCTGAATCCAATGATAAGGCTCACTGCTTGCCTCTTATGGAATTGTAGACTCAGTAGCATAGTTATTTGGAAGAAATGACTCATGAGTGATTTAATCAATTTTAAAATCTAGGAATAAGTATTTTTATTTATAGCTTCCCTGGAAAACTTAACAAATGAGTGAATGAATGAAACCATGAACTCTTGGAATACTCTCTCCATATAGAATGTTCCACTAGCACACACAGCCTTAGTGTCAACTTTGCGACTGTTATATTTTAGAAGTAGGCAAGGCTATATGTGATACTCTATTATTTCTTTCTCTACATCTGGTCACTCCCTGTTTTTAGGAATGTCCATTGTTCCAGATTTGTATATTATTTGTGATTATTTCTCCCCCACCCCAGTCAGCCTTCTCCCAAATTAAATGTCCCTGACTTGTATGTAATCCCCAAGGTCCTTTGGACACTAGCTAGTGACATATGCAGCAAACTAGTTCACAAATATATTTGTGCATTATTATAATTTTATACATCATACTTGATCAGTTTACAGAGCAGGCTAAGAAGTGGTATATATCACTGATTGTGACAACAACAAGCGTTTGCACCAGAACATAAATCTAAACATGACTTTCTTCATCCAGGAATTTGTGTTAGGGTGTGCCAGGGTGGTTCAGACAGTTAAGTGTATGCCTCTGGCTTAGGTCATGATCTCAGGGTCCTGGGATGGAGCCCTGAGTTGAGGATGGGGATGTCCCTGCTCAGCGGGAAATTTACTTCTTCCTCTTCCTCTGTCTCCTCTCCTTACTCATGTTTGCTCTCTTTCTTTCTTTCTCTTTCTCTCAAAGTCTTTAAAAAAAAATTTGTGTTAGGAAAATTACAGTACATCTGGTTACAACTTTGACATGTAAAAAGCTTGGAATTCATCATGCCCATCTTTAAAACAAGAAACAGTTTGAACAATCGGAAAATAAACAGCTTTTCTTGGGATTGTCAAAGAACTAAGGCCTTAGGGAGAATGGACAAAAAGAGACGCTAATAGATGAAAGAAAAATAAAATCCTCGATTAAAACCACAGGAGGCAGAAAAGAGAGAATAAATGCAGCCAATAAAAACAGATATTGAAGTATATAAATAATTACATTAAATGTGAAATGTCTAAATAAACCAGTTAATAGACAGCGATAAGAAAATAAGACCCAACCTTATAACATCTACAAGAAACTCACTTTATTATTTTTCTCTTTAACAGGAAAAAAGAAGTTTTATTAAGTATGCACAGAGTACCAGTAATGAAATTGAGACCCAAAGGACTGCCAAGGCAGGCAGCTTTTGTACATTTTAGACAAATATAAATCTGTGAGGAATTTACAGGACAGTTATGTCTTATGTTTGGGCACTTCAATTAGTAAGGCATTCTTAATAGGATTTGGGCTGGGGTAGTAAATTAGTAAAAGTAACAAGCTTTGTTTATACAGACTTTTTTGGCCCTGCGTTCCTCAACTCAAGTGATAAGGATGTCTGTCTACTTCCTGGTGGGGAGTAAGTGGGGCACATTTCATATGGAAAATTTATTTCCTGCCTTTTGGAAACAAGGGAGCATCAGAGTAGTTCTTCTTGCACTGGCCATTTATGAAGTAACTTTATTTTAAGATTTTTGTTGCTTTTTAAAAATTATTTAAAATTTAGGTAGTTAACATACAGTACAATATTGGATCCAGGAGTAGAATTCAGTGATCATCACTTACATACAATACCCAATGCTCATTGTAACAAGTGCCCTCCTTAATACCCATCACCCACCTGGGCCATCCCCTACCCACCTCCTTCTATCAACCCTTAATTTGTTCTGTATCATTAAGAGTCTCTTATGGTCTGTTTCCCTCTCTCCTTTTTTTCCTTTTCCCCCTTCCCATATGTTCATCTGCTTTCTTTATTAAATTTGAGTGAGGTAGACTATATGGTATTTGTCTTTCTCTGATTGACTTATTTCACTTTGCAAAATATACTCTAGCTCCATCCATTGTCATTGCACATGGCCAGATTTCATTCTTTTTGGTAGCTGAGTAATATTCCATTGTGTATATAGACCACATCTTCTTTAACCATTCATCAGTTGAGGGACATTTGGGCTCTTTCCATAGCTTGGCTATTGTTGATAATGCTGCTATAAACATCATGGTGCATGTATCCCTTTGAATCTGTATTTTTGTATCCTTTGGGTAAATACCCAGTAGTGCAGTTGCTATATCATAGGGTGGTTCTATTTTTAACATCTTTAAATCAAAATAACAAATATGCCATAGTGGAACATTTTGGGGGCAGCCTGCTGTGGCTCCCTAAAATTTCATCCTCTGAAACTTCCCTAAAAGTTTCAAATACAAAATAGCTTGAGCTGGCAGTTTATTTTTCAGCACCAGTTGTTAGTCCTGATAATGGGTAGGTTCAGTTAAACTCACTTCAGGAGGTGGTTATGTGGGCGCATTCCTAAAGTTAGGCCTTTGTTTCAAGTAATTAAGTATTAAATAGGCATTTCTATGGAAAGAAAAGAAAAACTGTTGTTACTGGGCAGAGTACAAGAAACCCACTGTAAATACAAAGATTCCAGTTCAAAGTAAAGGGATAAAGAAACTTATAGCATCCTAATGCTAATCTCAATAGAACTAGAATAGCTGTATTATTTTCAAACTGAGGAGACTTCTGAAATAGGCAAGTTATCAGGGTAAAAAGGGACATTACAAAGTAATGAAAGGATCAATTCTCCAAGAAGACATAACCCTAAATGTGTATGTACTTAACAATAGAGTATCAAAATACACGAGGCAAAAAAACTGATATATTTGAAAGGAGGAATAGACAAAGCCACTATTATGACTGGGGACTTCACCACCCCTCTTTAAGTAATAACATAATAAATAATAAGATAAAAAATAATAAAAAGCATAAAATAAAGTAATATTATAAGTCAAAGTATTAAATATTTCTGAGCTCATTGTGTCATGAGTAAATAATGAATAACCTGGGAGAAAAGACAAATCTCCCTTGCAAAGAATGCAAAGGAATTGAAGTAGATGCTCCCCACTCAAGGTGGTGGAACATAGCTCCCCACTTCTTAAATGTGGGCTGTACATGGTAACTTCCTCCAGAATAGCATGGTATAGAAGAGAGTGAGAGAGTAATCACACAGTAGAGGAGCCTCATAGACACTATCTCAGCCAAGTGTTCAAGGTGAACATCAGCAGTGACATCATGTTGATAACATATATTCTTGATATGATATGATGAAAATGATACTTTGCCTCTGTGAACTTTCTTCCCAAAACATATAACCAGAGTGTAATCGTTAGAAAAACCTAAAAGATCACAATAGAGGGACTTCTACAAAATACATGGCAGTACTTCTCAAAACTAGTAATGTCACCAAAAACAAAGAAAGTCTAAGAAACTATTGGAGCTTTAGGAGATGGGACTATTAAACAGATGCAGAGTGGTATCCTGGTAGGATCCTGAACAGCAACAAAAGGATATTAGAAAAAGCTAAGAGGAAAAAAAAAAAAACTAAGAAAACCTGAATAATGTATAGGCTTTAGGTAATAACAATGTATCAATATTGGTTCACTAATTATTGAGAAAAGGGCCATCTTGATATAAGATGTTAATAATCAGGAAAACTGGGTATAAAGTACATGGGGTCTTTTTGTATGATCTCAATTTCTTTCTTTCTTTCTTTCTTTCTTTCTTTCTTTCTTTCTTTCTTTCTTTTCTTTCTTTCTTTCTCTTTCTTTCTTTCTTTTCTTTCTTTCTTTTTTCTTTCTTTCTTCTTTCTTTCTTTCTTTCTTTCTTTCTTTCTTTCTTTCTTTCTTCTTTCTTTCTTCTTTCTTTCTTTCTTCTTTCTTTCTTCTCCTTCCTTCCTTCCTTCCTTCCTTCCTTTCTTCCTTCCTTCCTTCCTTCCTTCCTTCCTTCCTTCCTTCCTTCCTCCTTCCTCCCTCCCTCCCTCCCTTCTTTTTAAAGATTTATTTATTTTAGAGAGAGAGAAAATGAGGGGAGGGGCAGAGGGAGAGAGGGGATCTCCAGCACACTCCCCACTGAGTGTGGAGCCTATTGCAGGGCTCGATCTCATGACCCTGAGATCATGACCTGAGCTGAAATCGAGAGTCTGACACCTAAGTGATTGAGCCACCCGAGCACCCCTATCTTCTCAATTTGTCTGTAACTTAAAACTGTTTTAAAAGGAAATTTTCAAAAGAAAACCTCAGCCAAATAGGTGTGCCTGGTTCATGGGCATGTTCATGGTTCATGTTCCAAAAGGATTTTCTGTCTCACCACAGTCAGTAACAAGCAATTTGAAACTAGGATTTTCTGTCCCTACACTTGGGGTGGCACTTGTGTCCAGCACTTCTGCTTACATTCCATTGATAGAAACTGATCATTTGGCCTTACCTCAATGCCAAGTAGGCTGCAAAGTAGTTCTGTGCATCCCAGGAGGGGAATGTAATGGGTTACTGAACTCAAATCTGTCTGTGCCACATGCCCTTAATGGATTCTTTTGGGAATTGTCGAGAAAAGACTGTTCATCTCTCCCCTCATTGCTGGACAGACTCCTCACTCACATCTGTGATGAAGCATTCTTTCCTGTTGTAGATTTCCCTGTCCTTCCTGGGTACACCCTCCTGTTATACATTCTCCTTGTACCAGATGCCACAACTGCAGTTGTACCTGTCTGTGCATGACTAGATCATGTTGGTCTACTCCCTTAGACAGTAATCTTGATGAGGGCAGAGACTGGATTTGTTCCTGCTGATTTCTTTATGTTTTCCCAATGTCTAATGGGTAGTGGATGCTCCATAAGTGGTCGTTAAATGAATGGATAGAAATTATTTAAGATGGTGTATCTGTTTGCTAGCCTGCCATACCAAGTACCAGAGGTTGGGTGGTTTAAACAATAGAAATTTATTTTCTCATGGGTTTAGAGGCCCAGAGTCTAAGCTTACAGTGTCTGCAGGTATGGTTTCTTCATAGTTCCCTCTCTTTGGCTGGCAGATGGCCGTGGTTTCCCTGTGTCTTCACACAGTCTTTCCTCTGTGTGTGTGCATTCTTTTTCTTTTTCTTTTTCTTTTTCTTTTTCTTTTCTTTTTCTTTTTCTTTTCTTTTTCTTTTTCTTTTTCTTTTTCTTTTTCTTTTTCTTTTCTTTTTCTTTTTCTTTTTCTTTTTCTTTTCTTTTTCTTTTTTTTTTTAAGATTTTGTTTATCTATTTATAAGAGACAGAGAGAAAGACAAGGGCAGAGACACAGGCAGAGGGAGAAGCAGGCTCCATGCAGGGAGCCCAATGTGGGACTCAATCCTGGGATTCAGATCCACACCCTGGGCCAAAGGCAGGCACTAAACCACTGAGCCAGTCAGGCGTCCCAACGTGTTTATGTGTTCTGATCTCCTCTTCTTGTAAGGACTCCAGTCATATTGGATTAGGGCCTACCCAACAGTATCATTTTAACTTAATTATCTCTTTAAGATACATTATCTCTTTAAGGGCCTCTATTTCCAAACATAGTCACATTTGGAGGTGCTAGTGGTTAAGACTTTAACATATGAATTTGGAGAGTGCATAACCATCCCCGTAACAAATGTATTATTTGTGTTTGGACCTGAAAACAAGTCTAAGAATTGGTGATCTGTTCAGGTTCCTCCTGGATTTAGCGGGTTAAACTTCTATCCCTATATCTTCATTCTATTTTTCATTTCTATTCCTGGTATCTTCTCTTCCAGTCAATTCTTTATCTGCCCCTTTGACCCAAAGGGTTGGCATGGGATCTGACTCTCTTTAATGTTTGGATCATTACCTTTCCTTTAAAGGATGGTTCTATTCTGCATATATATTGTTCAGAGGGTTTTTCCCTGATATCACTTGAGAACAAACATGTATATTCCCTATTTTACTAATGAACAATAAAGCAAGTTGCTTATACAGCTTATTGAGATAGTTTAAAAAATAACCATGCCTTCGGAATATGTAATAAGCTCCTTTTCACAAAACTTAATTTTTTTGTGTACTAAAAGCTTTCATATTACTTAGAGAGCCTTTCCAGAAATCCTGTAGCTGGTTACAGAAGGAAACTTACTGGAACTCCAAACTGACTCACAAACACTGAATGCTAATGTCTCTTTGCATCATTTTCTACTTGAACTGGAAATCGCAGGATGGCTGGCAGTCCTGTATCCACATTCTCCCTTCTTAGGATCAGCATGAGTGCTTCAGATAAGGTAGGGAGGAGTTTTTAGACTTTTGATTGTTCAGAGTCTGGAAAGTCAGGCCTGCTGGGGTTTGTCCCTGGCTAATGACACCACAATGTAACATTGGGATTTCTGTAACTCAAGAATTTCTCCCTAGACTCCTACCCTTGAAGCTGTTTCCTTTCTCACTCTTTTGGGGTGATTTATGCACCCCTCATGTGCTATTGTAAGCCTTAAAGACTCAAGATGATAGGAAGGGCTCGACAGAGTCCAATTCACAGAGAGGCGTTTTGCTGCTATTGGGAATTTCATTTATGTGAACAACTAAGATATGTGAAATCCCATCTGCCTGTCATTATTATGATAATGAAAGGTAGAGTGGGATGATGTTTCCCTTTAACTTTACTTATAGAAGAACATATTAAACATATGTCCTTCTCAATATTTATCTCTACAAGCAGGGACTCTGTATGCTCTCTAATATCTACCAGGAACCCCTTACTCAACATTTTCTTTCCCCTCTAGGCACAGTTCACATGCAGAATTAAGTCTGTATACATGGGATACATATGTGTATGTGCATCTATGTGTAACCATGTAAGTGTTGAGGAATACAAAGAAAGGTTTCTCTTTTTCTGGCTAGAGATCACTAGTATCAATTTATCAGGGCAGGGCTTTTTTTTTTTTTTCTTTCTTTTTTCGGTCATTTTTCACAAGTAGATACTTGAAATTATTGTATTCAGATTGCTGACTTCCCCAACCAACCCTCTAGAGGAGAAAAAACTCTCAAACAGGAGTGCTCTCCATTTTAATGACTTATTTTCCCCTCTTGAGGTGAGTTATTTTTAGGCTCATCAATTTTAAAGTAGGAATATTTCTTTTAAAGCATTAGGATACAATAAAAGATGGTACTTTGATACCATTTTGGAGAAAGCTCTTGGATCCCAACACTGTCTCGGAAGTAAGGTCCATGTAATCAATGATTATATAACAAAGCAAAAGCAAAGGGCCAAACAACAAAGAATATTAAACTTTCCTTCAGGGCACTGGGTGTCATGAGGGATTAGCAAAAGTCCCCTTCTTATGAAAGACTGCAAATGCAAAAGATGGAGCATGGTTCATTGATAAACAAAAATAATAGTGATCAGGACAATGAGAAGGTGCTGTGCAGGTACACAGGATCATCAGGCCAGAGTTTTAAGCGCTAACAGCTTTACTCCTGCATGTTCCGTCAGTGGATAAGCTTTGTACTTTCAGTTTCAGTGACACTTTGAAGATCTTTGCATTCGTTAAATTTTTATATACTGCTTTTCTTTCTTTTTATTCATTTGGTTTTCAACACACTAAGAAAGGAACAAGTTTATTGATACATTGCCCAATAAAATCCACATCTGTTGCAACACCATGCATATATTCTATTAGCATTCTCATTTTAAAAAAATCAATTCATCCATAGACATTCATTTCCAGCACTGAACATATGATATTAAAGGGCAAGTTCCCTTTCTATAAGAGAAAAGAATGTTAGAAAATGACTAAATTTCAGAGTAGGGAATTCACGATGATCAATTTCTGTTTCAAAATCATCAGGTAAAAATTAAGTGCCTAATAATGTATCTTAGGAATAAGCCAGGGTTGGTCCTTAAGACACAGAGACATAAACTAATATGTACCAATAGTTCTAACAGTTTAATTCAGAGGAAAGGATCCCTGTGTGCAGATAAAACCCATTCTGCCTCTGTAAACAGATATAGCAGTGCCCTTGTCAGAGTCCTCTTCCATTCAGGAAAAACAGTGAACAACTCCTGGGAAAATGAGTACTCCAAATGGATCATTCCTCAAAATGAAGGGCAGCTCCCCCTCCCCACCCCCCACCCCCCACCCCTCACCCCCCACCCTGCCTGCCACTTACTCATGAGGCATCTCTTCCCTTATGTTGGGATTTTACACTTGCTGTTCTTGATGGCACACGTGTTCTGCTTCCACTTTTGCCAAATCCCTCTCCTGAGCTTCTGCAAGAGTAGTTAATCTACCTAACAGCATTTTGATTAAACAAGAAGATCATCTGATCTTATCTGGGGACAAGAAAGTGGCATGAACAAAGGCTCTGTTTATGTCTCTTTTTCTAAATGATTTTCTAATTTGTAGGAAAGTCTCAGAGTAGTGTCTGCTAAGGAGCTGTATGCTGTGGCCGTCTGTTTATCTAGGTTAAAGGCACACAGAGCTTTCCGCAGTCCCTTGCAGTGATCTTCTGAATTTATTGAAACATGATATTCAGGCTCAGGAAAAACAGTTTTGAGTTTACATGGTTAAACGAGTTGGATTATAGCAGGAAGAAAAGATTAAAAATAAATTCTGATTTAGTAGGGTCCTTTGTAAGAGGAAATATCAAGAAGAGGCTATTTTTTTTCCCTCTAGTAGTTATTATAACCCCGAACATAGGAGCCAGAAAGCTGTTGGAAAGGATTATGGCTTTTGTCTTTTAAATGTATTAGTTGCAAACTGGATTAGCTCTCCTTATCAGTTTTTGATTGAAAAATGCCCTTGTAATGACAAAACCCTCCATAATAAAATGCCATGTTATACCTATCAGTGGTAGGTTAGAAATAAATCTTTGAAGAGTGAATAAGGACACCGAATTTCCCAAACTGAATGTAAAAAATCAAACTGAAAAAATGCTAATTGATTTTCAAATTTATCTGCAAGTAACTGTGTGAGATTAATGTATATTAGTAATATATTCAATGAATCATACTTGTTGAAAATAAGATTTATGAAACGAGAACACTTTGAAAAAAAATCTAGACATGTGATAGCTTTACAGTTGACCTAATGAATAATTATTATCCAGACTCTCACTTTTAATATTCTTCCTTGGGGTTACCATTAAGCACAATAATGGCTTCATCTCATTCAGGCCTCCCTGTGTCTTTCCACACTGACTCTGGATTTGGTCATATGACTTGCTTTAGCCAATAGGATAGCAGCAGACGTGACACAGCTACTTGACATTTACTTTTTCAGTGGATTTTCCCTCTTGCTTTCTCTTGGAACCTTCTATCAAGTGAAAGAGTCCACTCTGATCTGCTAGAATCAATATGATCTGCTTGAATGACTGTATGGTGGGGAATAGAGATGCCCCCCCAGTGTTGGCCAGCCCTTAACTGGCTCAGCAGCTGATAGCAGAGAGCTGACAGGAGAGAGCCCCAGACAAAAAAAAGCAAAACCAAGTTATTCTTTCAACCTGTCACTCCACTAGTTAATCTTGTGGAGACAAGAGAGCCATGAAGGCTTTTCAACCAAATGGGAAGGGGTGATTTTTTTTTTAAAGATTTTATTTATTTGAGAGAGAGAGAGAGAGAGAGAATGAATGAATGGGAGAGGGGCAGAGGCAGAGGCCTAGGAAGAAGCAGACTCCCTGCTGAGCAGGGAGCCTGATGTGGGACTCAATCCCAGGACCCTGGGATCATGACCTGAAACAACGGCAGATGCTTAACTGACTGAGCCACCCAAAAGGGAAGGGATGATTTCTCATAAGGACTGTTACTCCTTCCTTTCTTAGCTATGTCTGCCATACACAGAATCTTCATCTAGTAGGTACAGATGGTGATGCTGCTTTCTGGTCATCTAGTGAAAGTTCTAGACAGTTTTTGAGCTTTGTGAGGGTTTAGCCCCTTCAGGACATTTTGTTTGGGGCTAGGAGGAGGGCTAAGTGTGATGAAAAGAATGATTCTCTGATGAAGGGAAAACTGAGTTTTTAAAAGAAAGTTGTATTAGAATAGAACACACACACTTTTAAAAAAAATGTACTGTCTTTTGACCTATAAGGGCCCAGATGTTATGCCCATGAAATCTAAAATATTTACTGTTTGGCCTTTCTATCTTTATAGAGCACTTTGTTAACCCTTGATTTAAGTTATCAGAGTACCTATGTTTTCTCTGTGGGACTAAAAAACAAAACAAAACAAAACAAAAACAAAAACAAAAAAACCTTCCTTTAGAATGGGAAAGTAAGAAGCAGTTCATGCTCATTTTTTATTTTCCTTGAAATTTAATAGGTCTTGGTTCAATAACATTGCTTACCACTGATATACCTAATTATTTGATTATTATTACAAGGTTATCCTACACGTGAAAACCAAAAATGATCTTTAGTGTTGAGAAATTCTCATAGTACCACTGTAAAACATTTGCTAATGGAATATGTCTTGAATAATCAGAGGAAATTTAAAGATTTAATGAATTTTTTTTTTTTTTGTCTAGAACATAAGGAAACTGATTGTATTCTCCATGGATTTATATTTAACCAAACAGAAGTCTAAGTTTGTATAATTTCCTTATAATAATAATTAAAAAAGGATGTTATAGAGGTATGAGGAGTCTGCCAAATGCACACAGAAGCCTGATTTTAATAAGACTAGTTTTAAATTATTTACTGGAATTTTTATTGGATCGTAAGATAAGCAATGAAAATTTAGCACGTCCTAGACAGTGCATACTGCAGGTTTAAAAAAAGTTAACAGAAGAAGGAATGGAAAAATACTCAATCTTTTTTCATGCAAATCTTTTCTTTTAGCTATTCAACTAGGTCAGGACAACATATTGGTTTGGCAAACAAATTTTTCTCATGTTTATTGCCTTTAAGACAAAGCCAAATACCTTGACTCCTTAACAAGCAGCTTTAAAGGGAAGGGATTCCTTTAAAAAGAGGAATATAAATAATAGTGAATGGGAATAGAGGGGAAGGGAGAAGAAATGGGTAGGAAATATTAGAAAGGGAGACAGAACATGGAAGACTCCTAACTCTGGGAACCGAACTAGGGGTGGTGGAAGGGGAGGAGGGCGGGGGGTGGGGGTGACTGGGTGGCGGGCACTGAGTGGGGCACTTGACGGGATGAGCACTGGGTGTTATTTTGTATGTTGGCAAAATGAACACCAATAAAAAATAAATTTATTATTAAAAAATAAAAAAATAAAAGTAAAAAAAAAAATAAAAGAGTCTTGTGTCTCTAGACGAGTATCTGACTGAGCCATTCTTCCACTGAGAAATAGTAACCTACAGGTTCAAGAAGCACAATGATCCCTAAACAGGGTGAATGTAAAGAAAAAGCACATCTGTGAAATTATAGTGTAAATATTGTAAATAGTGCATATTGATTTAATTAAATACTGTGATATAAAGATATGAAGAGGCAGGTATATCTTGAGATCATAGGATGAGAGCTCAGTTTTCATCTTCAGTGAAACTCAGTACAAGATGTCTAGAACTGATAAGTGAACATACAGAACTATGAACACTTATTTAGAAAAACTGAGTTACAAGAGTGCTTGGGTGTCTCAGTCAGTTAAGTGTCTGAATCTTAATTTAGCTCAGGTCATGATCTTAGGGTAGTGAGATTGAGTCCCGTATCAGACCCCATGCTCAGTGGAGAATCTGCTTGAGATTCTTTCCCTCTGCCCTCAGATCCCCTTGCTTGTGTGCTTGCTCTCTCTCTCTCTCTCTCAAATTAAATAAATAAATAAATAAATAAATAAATAAATAAATAAATAAAATCTTTAAACACATAATAAAACAGAAAAACTGAGCTTACATATAAGAGGAAATGAAAAAGTAGAAAGTGCTCCATGTCTGAGAATTGGAGGAAGATTTCAGGGATGGAAGGGGTGAAGTGACTGGACAGCATAGTCTTTTAGGCTACATTTGAAATTTTAACCTTTATATATATATATATGCATTATTTTGATTGAAATTACATAAAATATCCCTACATAAATAAACATACAAAGTTCCAGACAATAGGGAAACATAAGAAAAGAATGGAGAATAAGTAAGATGAATGAACAAAAAAGCATCCAATCCCAGAGGAAGGTGAGATAATTCAGGGAAAAGAAGAGAACTGAGAATTAAATTCTAATTTGCATCCTTAGGGAGATTATTGCATCCAAGCAAATAATAGGCTGCTATGAAAAACTAGCAATCAAACAACAAGTAATGTTTCCCAAAAATCAGAGTATATTTAACTACTGAAATAAAAGTCAGTGAATGGGCAGTTTGTCAGTAGGGAGGAAAAACTAGGAACATCTGCAATTTATAGCAATACTGTAGAAATAGAAAATAGTTAAGAGACATGAAGAAAAATGCAGAATAGACTCAGGATAGATACATCTCTCTGAAATCATTTCCAGAAATAGAGAATATAGATAGCAGAGGAAATAAGTAATCAAAAAAATATAAAATGAAATATCCCCAAGGCAAAGACAGAGTTCAAACTTAAATATCTATCTATACCTGAGGAGAATGGATGATTAAAGATCATACCCAGACACATTCTGAGAAATTTAACTTCTCCAAGGAAAAGAAGAAATCTTAAAACTTTCAGGAAATAGCTACAAAATAAGTATATGAGATTTATTTATGAGAGTATGAAATAAATATGACATCAACTTCTTATTAGCAATTTTGGCTACATCAAAGAATAGTCAACCTTTTTTGAATGTCACTAAGTCTTAGGCATGAAGCTAAATATTTTAAATGCATTAACTCATTCTCACCACAATTCTAATATTATTCTCATTTTATGAATGAGAAAGGCAAGGTAAAGAAAAGTGAAGTACTTAAGTGTTAAAGGAGCTAAGATTCAGAGCCTACGTTTAATCCTCTGCCACCTACCACCAAGGGTCATCTGGTTACACACTGAAATGAAGAAATTCCTTCAAAACTCTGAAGGGGCAAATTATATTCACCAGTCCCTCTGTGCATTGCATGTAACTAATCAAGTTTGAAAGCACACACACACACACACACACACACACACACACAGGTATTTCTCAAATATGCATAGTGTTAGATATTGAACTATTTATATTTTACTCAACTTGAAAATATTACTATAGGACATAGGCTGATAAACGGACAATGGCAGGAACACTTAAGGGACAACACTAACAATGAGCTGGAAAAATCAAAATAAAAAAGTGTAAGCAGAGAGATCACAGGAAACTCCTTTGGCCCTGGGTGCCTGAGGCATTCTCCCTCAAGCAAGGCTGAGGTAGGGACACTAGATTACATTTTTGTCCTTGTGAATCTTGTTTCTTTTTTCTTTTTATGCTAAAATCTTTATTTTATTTTTTTAATAAATTAATTTTTTATTGGTGTTCAATTTACCAACACACAGAATAACACCCAGTGCTCATCCCGTCAAGTGCCCCCCTCAGTGCCTGTCACCCATTCACCCGTGAATCTTGTTTCACTACATACTTCTCTAGAGAATAGTATTTACATAATACTAATAGTGTTAGTACCTTTATTGGGTAGGAAATTTTAGAGTTAACTGTTAGAGAAAACAGGATGATTTTAATTAAGTCACAAGCTGTATATGTTAAATATCAACAGAATTTCTTAAACCTGGAAGGGGAGAAGAGAGCAGAAAAATGGAAGGCTGTGTATGTGTTTGCCATCTCTCACACTGAGAATTTCACAAATACATTCTGAAATTGATGTGACAAAGACTGAGAGTTTTAAGTTTACCATGTAAAGTTACAATATTGAGCAATAGAAGAACAAAAGTAATAATGTAAGGGAAAACAACAAATTGTTAATGTGCTGTATTTTTTCAAAATTATTCACAATTTTAATAGAAATCATCAGAAGAGCTTAAAAACAACCAGCACATTAAAAGGAACAGAGTTCTCCAAACTACTGATAGTGGTTACTTCTGAGGTTGAAATAGGAGGAAGACTAAATTTTATGCTTTAGTGTGTTTTGATTTTTCAAAGATCTTTAAGTCTTCTCTATACCCGATATGGGCCTTGAACTCACAATCCCGAGATCAAGAGTCATATGTTCTGCCCACTGAGCCAGACAGGCACCCCCGTTTTAATATTTTTAATCAGTCATAAACATTTTTGTTAAAATACCAAAATTATTTAAAAATTAAATAAATAGTTGACCTCCACAATTAGGGGTTGATTAAATACATTGTAGTATATAGTTAGTGTAGAATCAGATGCCCCCTTGGAAAGAGCAGGATAGGTCAATGTTCTGTCATTGAAAGAGAACATTGGTTTAAGAAAAAAGAAAGTAAATTACTGTAAAAGATATAGAACATAATCCTATGTATGTTGAAAAATATATGCTTGTATGTGTGCTTATGCATGTCTGTGTATGTATTTGCATAAAGGAACAACTAGAACAGTGAAGGAGGTGGGATTTCTACTTGTCTGCCATTCAGTATTATTTGAATTTTATGATGATATTTTGTCCCCATAATACCATGATCGTCATTACTCTCTGAAAAGTGAAATGTGTTGAAGTTAAAACACAAGCGTAAGTCAGATCAGCCCCTCATTAAATAAGGTAGAGGCGGGGCACCTCAGTGGCTCAGTGGGTTAAGCATCTGCCTCTGGCTCAGGTCATGATCTCAGGGTCCTGGGATGGAACCCCACATTGGGCTCCCTGCTCAGTGGGGAGCCCACCCCCCACCCTACCTCTCATCATGCTTTGTCTCTATCTGTCTCTCTCTGAAATAAATTTAAAAATCTTAAAATAAAATAGGTAAAGGTAACATAAATACTTCAGTGATTTGGAAATTGAAGATACTGTAATTGAAAGTATCTAAAACTCTTCCTTCTCTTTTCTCTTTATGTTTGACTAGGGAGATTTTGTGATTAGAATGCATTTTCTTTCCCTATGTACTCATTGAATCAATGGATTTGCTCCAGTGACAGGAGAGGTACATAACAGTTGGTATGTCCCTCTTCCAGAGCTCTGAAAATATCACACACACACACACACACACACACACACACGCACATTTCAGAGTTACTACAAAATTAATGTAACTCTCCAAAGAAATGAGCAAGACTTTTACTATAGCCCTCTTCCAAGCAAGTTGCTAAATCTGTTTTTAAAAAGTTATTCTTAAAAAAAAAAGTTATTCTTAGTAATCTTTATAGATAGTTTATAAACAATATACAGTCACTTAGGGCCTTAATTATCTATACACACTTTTGCCACTAACCAAGTTTAAAGTAAAAATGAGAGGAATTTGTATTTTCTTAATAGCCAGAATTGGAATTCCTCTTAAAAGAAGCTGTTTTTAATGAAATCTGTTGATAAGCTTCTCAGGGAGAAAGTGAGACCCTAAGGCACAGTTTATGTGGACCCACTGGCTTCCTGTGTCAGTTCCTATATAATGCTGAAAATTCACATTTCTGAGTCCCACCCCAAGAAACTGAACCACAGTGCCTGGGGAAGGGCAGGTGCTCCCTGAGGTTTGTCTCACAAACCTTTTCTGGAAAAAGAATGAGACTTTTTTCTATGCAAGTTGAAGGTAATCGTACAGATTCAATAGGCAGTGTGCCCCAGCTAGTATTAACTTTCTCCATTTATTCAGTAATAATCATTGAATTATCTAACATTTTTATTAAGGATTTTTTTAGAACTTTTTTTGTTTCTGTTTTTTGTTTTTGTGCATGGGTCACAAAAACCGAGTTAATGGTCTCCCACCATGCTGAGTGGTGTGGGGACGAAGCCCTTGAAGGCAGGAGAGAGCCTGGGAACTTGAGCCTTCACAGAGCTAGCAAAAGTCATAAAGAAGGCCCTGTGCCCATATGGTGTGTATTAGGGTTTCTAGCCAATCTCAAGGAGTCTGAAGACCTGAAGAGCAACTAGGTCACCTAATGAAAGCATTGCTAGCAGCCTCCTCCATTTGGTTTGTGTGGTGCCAGCTGAGGCTGTTAGGAGCTGTCAGCAGATCCTGTTGAATGCCGCTTCCTCTACAGGAAAAGTCTCAAGAGACTTGAAAGGCGGCCTGTTCCCAGCCCTAGAGATAAATGTACCATTATACCTCACCTCCATCCCTCTATCCCAGTCACAGGCAGTCTAGGCTAACCCTCTAGCCAGACAGTTCCTCCGCCCAGCTCCTCACCAGCCATTTCCGTGGAAGACAGAGCACCTCTTCTGGGAATGGGTTTTTTGTTAAGTCCAGAAATCTTAGCTTCCTTCTTTCTGAAGATTGAAAGGGTACAGTGCAAGTATCAGGAGAGATGAGGAACCATTTCATGCAGGCAGAGAGTGGGATTGTGGGATCGCTGATGGCCTAAAAAATCATCTGGGTATACAGATGTGAGGGCCTTATTCGAATGAACATTTGAAACACTTATTTCTCTGTGGGATGTAAAAACTATGCCATTCACGTGGCAATCTGTACACATAGGTCTGTAGAGGGAATTGATTGTGGAGATTAGGTTAGTTCAGTCTCCCTTAATTTTAAGAAAAACTGAGTTCCAGAGACTCTCTTAGATTCACACATTTTGATTATAGCAGAGGCAGGATGAAAAAAAAATTAAAGTCCTTATTTTTTCTATTGAAATCAATATACAATGAGTCAGTGCATGCCTATAATTAAAACAATTTGGACAAAAAAGTCAAGAGAATACAAACATTTTCTTAATGTAAATACACTGAATTAAACTTACAGGAGTCTAATTTAAAAAAAAATATGTTTCAAGCAAATGCATAGATAATTCTAGCTACATGGCAAGGGTCTCATATTCCTGCATTTTAAAATTCTGATTTAGTAGGTTGTTTCCATTCCTGTTTTGCTTGAGCTTTGTCTAAGTATTACATTTTAAAATTGATTCTATTTTCTTAGCCAATGCCTTATAAGAGTTTCTAATTTCTCTTTCCCCAACCATGGCAGTTGCTTCCAAGATGCTTTGCTTGCTCAGTTGGTGCTGAGCACCATTGTCATCTTCTAAGACATTGTTCAGATAGTTTTATTACCCTATTCAAAGCCCCTGGTAGTTTTATTTTGCTAAAAGATTAGTATGAAAGCCACATTAAAATGAATTCAAACCTTTCACAATCTCAGTTTATCACTCCAGAATCTGTGTGTGTGGGGGGGTGTGTGTGTGTGTGTGTGAGAGAGAGAGAGAGAGAGAGAACTCTTTCTCCTCCATTCTCAATGAAAGTCCTCTCCTGGTATTCCATATATTCAGCGCTCCAGGCCCAAGGGAAAAGGTATGATCCCTGAACACATCAGATGTTATTCTTTTGTCTGTAAGGCCCTTCCTTTCTTTCTCCAAATGTAGAAATCATTTCTATCCATGAAGACCTAGGGCATATGTGATCGATCCTTCTTTCTTCCTCTCTTTGCATCTTTTTTTTTTTTAGAGATTTTATTAATTTATTCATGAGACACACACACACACACACACAGAGAGAGAGAGAGAGAGAGAGAGAGAGGGAGAGAGATGCAGAGGCATAGAGGGAGAAGCAGGCTCCTCACAGGGAGCCTGATGCAGGATTCGATCCCTGGTACCTGGGATCATGCCCTGAGCTGAAGGCAGACGCTCAACTGCTGAGCTACCCAGGCATCCCTACATCCCTTTATTTTCAAGCTATTTGCCTTGCTTAAGTTTGGAATGTGTATTTTCATTTTTTTTTTCTGGAATAAAACTAATGAGAATCTGATATACAGTTTGTGCGATATACATTTGTAAAATGAAATGGCTTTCTTAAAAAAATAATCTCAGATTCTTCAAAGTTGACAAAGGCACACTTGTATTCCTCTAAGGAACTGATGTATTTGTGTTAAAAGAGGATTCATACTTTTAGTATTCTAAGACCTGGAGACTAGGGCATAAAACCTGACTTCAGTACTTACTAGCTTTGTGATATTAGGTAAGTGCTTTATGGTCTCTTTGCCTCTGTGTTCTCATCTGAAATAGAAGGTAATAATAGTATTTATCTCATCTGATTGCTAAAAAGATTAAAGGTGTTAAAACATATAACTCATTTAAAATAGGACCCGGCACTCATAAGTACTCAAAGATTAATAGCTATTCTTGTTATAATGAAAGGAGAGTCAGCTGAACACATAGTCACAGCTTTTCTTCTGATGGGAAATTTTACCTTGTTGTTTTCAAATAAGTTACATCCTTTTTTTAAAAAAAAAAATTTTCATTAACAAGTAGAAATTTGTAAACTTTTACCTTTAAATGTAGTATACGTATTATTCTAAAATCTACATCTGGAAATTCCCATTTCCAGGTACAGCCTTATAGGTCTTATTCTATTTTCTATTGATTTTGTTAGATCTTATATATGTGGTGTCTTTTATGTGCTTGACTGTCGTTTGTTGTTTGTTTGTTTTGGACGGTTCCATTTAATATTACATTCAAAAGAAAAAATACCTAGGAATAAATTTAAACAAGGAGATAAAAGACTTGTAAACTGAACACTGTAACAACTTGATGAAAGAAATTAAAGACCTAAATAAATAGAAAGACATCCAGTATTTATGGACTGAAAGACTTAATATTGTTAAGATGACAATACTTTCAAAATGATCTATACATTCAGTGCAATCCCTATCAAAATTCCAATAGCCTTTTTTTGCAGAAATGAAAATGCTGATCCTCAAATTCATATCTACTGCCAGGAGGAGTCCTATGATGATTTATTTAATGTGTCAACTTGACTAGGCCAAAGGATGCCTAGATAGCTAATAAAACATTACTGGGTGTGTCCTGAGAGCACTTCTGGAAGAGATTTAGAATTTATATCTGTCGACTGAGTAAAGGAAATCTGTCCTCATCAATGTGGGTGGGCCTCATCTGATCCCTAGAGGACCTGAATAGAGCAAAAAAGGGAAGGAAGTGCAAATTCTTGCTCTCTCTCTTCTTGAGCTCCTAGTTCTCAGGCCTTTAGACTCAGACTGAATTATGCCAGTAGTTTTCCTGTTTCCCAGCTTGTGGCAACAGGTTGGGGAACTTCTCAAGTGAGCCAGTTCCTATAATAAACCTCTTCTGCTATCTATCTTGGTCTGTCTCCTATTAATTTTATTTCTCTGTAGAACCTTAATTCAGTCTTCAAAACAATGCTGTAAAAGAGTAACAAAGTTAAAAGACCAATTTTTCCCAATATCAAAACATACTACAGAGCTACAGTAATGAAGATAACATAGTACTGACTAAATTAGGATTGACTTATATAGATCAATGCAATAGAACTCAGATGTATACATCTATACATATACATATTCATACATCTCTAGCTAATTAATTTTTGACAAGGGTTTCAAGAGCATTGTTTGGTAAAAGAATAAATTTGGGTTCATCCATCACAGTAAATATAAAACTAACTCAAAATGAATCAACAGCGTAATTGTAAGTGCTAAAGCCATAAAATTCTTAAAACACAGAGGTAAATCTTTATAAGTACAAATTTGACATTATATACTTAGATATACCAAAAGAATGAGCAACAAAAGAAAAAGTACATTGAAGTTCATAGAAAATCAAAACTTTTGTATTCAAGGACATTATCTAGAAAGTGAAAAGATCATCTATAGAATATGGGAAAATATTTGCAAATCATCTACCTGACAAGGATCTACTATCCAAAACATATTAAGAACTCATATAACTCACAGCTGAAAAGTATATACCCTAATTCAAAAATGGGCAAAAGACTGAAACAGGCATTTTTCCAAAGAAGATATACAAATAACCAAGCATATTGAAAGATGCTCGATATTCTTTTTTTTAAAATTTTATTTATTTATTTGACATAGAGCACAAGCAGGGGGGAGCAGAAGAGGGAGAAGCAGGCTCCCTGCTGAGCATGGAGACCAACATGGGGCTTGATCTTAGGACCCTGGGATCATAACTTGAGCTGAAGGCAGATGACCAACTGACTGAGCCACCCAGGCACCCCAAGATGCTCAATATTCTTAGTCAATAGAGGGAAAAAAACCACAATGAAATATCATTTCACATTCACTCAGATGCTTTAATAAAAAAGATGGAATATAAAAAATTTTGGCAATCAAAAAGTTGGAAAGTAACAAATGTTGGCAAGGATGAAGAAAACACGGATCCTTTTTACAACAGTTTGGTGATGCATCAAAAAGTTAAACAGAGTTAGCAAGCTACATAGCAATTCCTCTTCTAGGTATATACCCCAACTAATTGAAAGCTGGTGCTTAGATAATATACATACCTGTTGATAGTCTCACTCTTCACAAGAGCAAAATACATTCTCTATTTATTTTGCTAACCTTATTTTTAACCTCCTTTTAAACTATACTGTATTCATCATCATTTTTTTAATCCAGTTGAACTCTGTTCCATTGTTGAAGACAAAATCACCTCTCTCCTTTATGCTTTTCTCTATCTTTAATGTCCTTACTTCATTCTTTATCTTGGAAGGTTCTGTTGATTCTTTAAGACCTTGGTCATTCTAAGTAGTATTTAGACCTCTGTAATCCTGGTCCTGTTAGTGCTTTGTATGTATCTCTGTGATAGCATTTGTAAGTTTGTTGTATATAAATGTATTTATACTTTTATTTTAATTTCTGCAACATGAAGCTGAAGATGAGTGAGTAAGGCAGCAAATGGTGTCAAGAACCTTATTTTAAACATCTTTGCTTTTCTAGTAGCTAACAGGTCCTGACAGACATTCAAATATTGCTAAATGAGAAGATGAGAGAAGAGATGTATAACTGCTTAACTTTGATTAAATCCATGTATTTGCCATTTCCTTTAGTTTTCAATGGTAAAAATGAGGCTGATATGAAGAGAGTGATGAGAATTTTTTCTCAAGGAGATAAGGTGAAAATTGGGTGTGTGAGAAAGCCTTTTGGAAAAGAGAATTTACAGAGGTAAAGTGTATCATCATCCGTTCATGCAACAAATAAGTTATTTTTTACTCTGTCCCAGGGAGAGCACATGGAGCATACTGCAACCTGGAAAATGTAAGCACTTTTTCTGAACATCTGTGCCTATTCTTAACTGAGACAAAGCAGACTTTTTGGAGTACTTTTGGAGATACTTCAATCTCTCCATTAACAAACAGAACTTCTCGTAAAATATGGACTTTGAAGGCTAAAGACTTCAAGGCCAAGTGGACCATGCCGAGACCTCTGGTTTGCAGCCAGATGACCAATCCCTGCATTTGGATGAATGATTTCCCAAGGGGCTTTGGACAGATTGGACCCAGCACTAGCACAAAGTTGGCTTGGAGGAATAAGCTCCTGGAAACTTCAATTAGTGTTTGGTATATGAACATTAAACAATGCTGAGGCTGAAAACAATACATCACACGGCAGGTCCCAGGAAATAAGCAGAAGGCTGGTAGCAGGCCAGGGAAAGGGGCCAAAATACTTGTCAAGGACAATTCCTCATGGAGAAATGACAGCAGGCTTGAGGACAGCAGGTATGACCTGAGAGGTAATGATATTAATTACATTTCAAAAATGAGGGGAGGACAGAAAGTGGTTTTTATTTGCCTATCTAATAACAGACTTTACTTTTTTGGATCAGCTTTTTTGATAGTCTGAAAGAAATGCATGTAATGAAAAATTAATTTTTAAAGCAATGCTGACATATATGAAGCATTACTACACATCAGCATTTTTACAAGTTTTTGAAAAATATTAATTGACTTATTTAGTCTTCACAGCTAACTTTTGGGATAGATATTGTCCCCATTTTTACAAATGGAGACTAGAAAGAATTGGGCAACCTATTCTGGGTCACACAACTAGCACTGATGGAATTGAACTAGAAATCAAACCAGGTAACTGGTGCCAGAGTCCACTGTCTTGAGCATGATATTGTACGGTCTCTCTATTCTGTCTTAATAATTGAGAGGGTGAGATTCACCCAAGGATAGACAGATAACCAGTGGGACATAAAGCAGAGCTTAGAAACAGACTCTGGCATATACAGAATCTTGCTATATGACAACGGTGGAAAACATATCAGGCAAAACATGACACATTTAACGTGGTGCTAAGGCAATTAGTTTTCAAATAGGGAAAATATAAATTTGGGTGCTCACCTTTCACAGTATACAATAATCCCATCCAGGAAGACTGAAGATTAAATGTAAAATGTAAAACTTTAAAACTACTTGAAAAAGATATTTATTGCCTTTTGGGGAAGAGAACAAATTTTTTTGAAAGAAGAAACAACATAGAATTTTTAAAAATAAATTCAATATTTCATTTTATCAGGGTACATATTGTAAAGTGAAAATAAAAGCTATACATTTGAAGAGGTTATTTGCCACATATAAAATCAACAAAAGGTTTGCATCTAGACTATGTAAAAAAAACTCTTATGAGCCAACTAACTAAATAATTCAAAGATATAAAAAGACATTTCATAGAAAAAATTAATGGCCAATAAATATGAAACAATTTTCAGGCTCACTATAAATCAGGGAAATTCAAACTAAACTCATAAAATCTTTCATTTCACATTAATAATTTTGGCAAAAGTTAAAATTTCTGACGGTGTCAAGATTTGGCAAGGATGTGAGACTGTGGGGAATCTTACAGACTGCTAATGGGAATAGAAGGGTGTATTTGTATAACCACTCTACAAAACTCTTTGTTGCTATTTGGTAAATTTGAAGATCTCTAAATCCTACAACCCAGCAATTCTACCCTTAGATATATACTATGAAGAAAATCTTGGACATGTGTACTATGTTTTTATATAAAACTACTATATAACACCATGTAATATTAGGATATAAAACAACCCAAACAAAAATTATGAAATTAATAAACAGTGATAGACTGACAGAATGGACAATCTAGCAGTAGTAGTCCAACCTAAGGAATGGACCTATAGCTATACACATCAACATGTAAAAGCTATACAGACTTCAACATGTAAAAGCTTATACAGACTGAATAGATGTTGAATGAAAAGAAAAAGCAAGTCACACAAGAATATAACTAATATGATTCAAGTCATCCAAAGTTTAAATACAAGAAAAACTATAAAAATCTGCTTTTGGGATTGTAATCTATTCTAAAACTATAAAGCAGAGCATAAGATTCCTATACCCAAAGGTCAGACTCATGCCTTCTTTTTTTGAGGGGGATGGGAAGGATAGCAGATTGAAACATGAGGGGGGCCAGCAACATAAGGCGCTTCAAGATTTTCTTGGTGATGGGCATATATATTTATTACGATAATTAATATGCACTATACATACTTATATTTAGGCACATATATTGATTGCATGCAATATAATTCCTTCACGATGCTCTTATCCTCCAATTTGGGAGACTGACACAGGGACAGATATGCAAATATTGTCAGAGTGTCCATGGCCTAGGAGCTTTGAAATTCTTGTCACTGGATTTATGAGAAAATTTCTTAGCTCTGTGGAGACAGAATTGCAGATGGCAATATTGGAAACAGTGAGATCTAGACACACACACTATAGTGATAATCTAGGCAAGTGATGACAGAGGCCTGGACTAGTATAGTAGAAAGGGAGTTGGAAAGAAGTGGACACATTGGGATATGTGTTGGAGGTAGTCAATAGAATGTGCTGAATGATTATGACATTGGGAAGAAGGGGAAGAGAGGACTTAAGCCCTGTGTTTAGACTTTAGCAGTTCAATGCATAGCAGTACCATCTAATAAGACGAGAAAGGCTAGAGGACCAGCAGGTAAGAGTAGAGGTTGGATGAGGAAGTCAAGATTCCTATCTTACCATCTTAAGTTTGAGAAGCAAATTAGATGTTCCATTAGATATATCATAAGGGTAGGTAGATTCATGTCACTATCCAGTGACAGTTAAGGAGTGAAGATAAAGTTGAAGAGAACAATTACTTGGGTATATTAAAAAATATTTGAGTTTAAGTCCCAATTTTCACATCCACTCATTTTCAGGGAAACTTTTAGAAGTCAGTAAGATAAAATGTGAGAAGTGTTTGAGAAATTACACAGGTAACATAAGGATAGAATTACTAATAGGCAAAGCACAGTGGACTGAGAATTAGAAAGTAGGCATTTTAGGTCTAGCTCTTCCACTGGCTAATACTAACCACCTCATGAAAGTCCTATATATTCTTGATTTAAGTTTGTTTAGCTTTAAAATGATGGAATTAGAATCAGTAACTTAACTGGCCTCTTTTTTATCTAATGTTTGAAAAGTAAAACTTTTCTCTGTTTTGATTCCTCCTCACTGGAAAGAATAGGATTATAATTATTTAGCTGCAAGTTAATTAAACATACCAACCTTGTGATCACTTTATTCTGAAAAAATATTAAATGCCTAAATGGAACATTACAATAACATCTTAATTTTGAACCAGAAAAATACTTAAGAACCAGAGTGACATTTATCATGTTAGCTTGGTGTTCTTAAAGTCTGCTAGAATGTCTTCTGTCAATCCTTCTTCACAGTATTGTAAAGACAAGGCCAGGGAGAGAATATCATGGCTACTGGGAGACTCATCTCAGACTTACCTCATTCCTCCTCAAATCTAGACCATTGCTAGGCTTAACATTCACCACTTCCTTGACTCATGGATAGTAACATCTGGTCATTAAACTTAAATTCTCTCTCTGTCTCACTTCGTCTCCCTCCTTTCCCCTCTCCTGTCTATTAACTTCCAAATTCTTTGGCTGGACTCTGTCCTTTGTTTCTTAGAATCTTTGCTTATAACCATAGTCGTTTTTCTGGATCTTAGAGCATAGGGTTCTCACTTCTATACTACTTTTTCTGGTGTCATGATTCTTTTGTGCAAATGCTTTTTCTGGGTGTAGGTGAATTTATGAATGTTCATGAAGTACCTTTGCATGACATCTCTCTCTCTCTCTCTTTCTTTTCCTCCTATTCCCAGCCAGTTACCTTATGTTTCAAGGTTCCTTCGACAGCCAGTGTGCCTAGGCTGCCCTCTCACATAGTGCATGTCTAATATTGTGCTTCTCTGTTGGTACATGGAGAATATGGAGACAAATTTTATTGTTATCACTCCTTTATTTCTAAGAAAGCCAGCCCTATTATTAACATAATCTATATAATAACATGATTACCATCATCATCTTGGTAGAAGTCATAGCATCAAAGGGTTTAATTAGAGCTATTAAGTTTGCTGTGGTAATGACATGATAAGTGAGTAAAAATCACAAATACCAAGCCATTATTATCACATCTTCTTCAATGTCAAATGAGCCTTTGTGAAACCAACACTGCCATGTCCTCCATTGATTAGCATCACCTCTAAAGATGGTAATTTATTTGGAATTGATCAGCCATTAATTTAACATTTTTAAATGTCAAGATTTAAAGCTGAATGTTAAAATGGGGGACCAAAAGCTATATTCATTTATAATTGGCCTCTTAGATAAGATTTAGACATCACAGAAAGTCTCATATTCCAAATTAGTTGACCAAAAGAAGCTCAACAAGTCCTTTTGTTTTTCTACTACAGAAAATAGAATTAACATTTTAAAATTATAGCTGACCTTTGAACAACATGAGTGTGAACTCTGTGGGTCCATTTATACCTGGAATTTTTTAATACAAATGTGGTACGGTATTATAAATATATTTCCTCTTATGTTTTTCTTAATAGTTTCTTTTTTCTAGTTCACTTTACTATAAAAATACAATATATGAATACAAAATGTGTGTTACTGGAATGTTTATGTTACTTGTAAGGCCTCTGGTCAGCAGTTGTTAAATTTTTGTCAAAAGTTGTCCATGGATTTTTGATCGTATGAGGAGTCAGTGCCCTTAACCTTCAAGTTGCTCAAGAGTCAGTTGTATTTGTATTGTTTTAGACACTTTATGCTTAATTCTCACTACAACTCTGTTATTATTTATGTTATATAGATGTGGAGACCAAAGTCCAGAAAGATTAAATAGCTCCACAGAGAACTAAATAAAAGAACTAAGGTATGGGTATATTCATCCAACCTCAAAGCCTATTTTCTTTCTATATTCTACTGCCCTCCAAGGAGGAACATTTCCTAACACTTTACTAGGAATATTAACTTGGGAAACTTTAACTTCCTTAAGGTCTAGTTCCCTCATCTATAAGTTGGATATAAGAATAGTAACCATCACATAGGATTGTCATGAAAATTCAATATAAAGCTCTTAGTACAGTTTCTTGGTATATAGAAGTTTCAGTCTATGTTACATGATAATTATGAGTATAATGAAGATTGTGATTGCTAGAGATTAAGCTATTCAGAAGAATTCTGGAGCAAGTAATATGGCGTTTTCAAAGGAAAACTTCATTGGTAACATAGGAAGAGAAGAACAGGGAAGCGTTTCTAAGATGTCAAGCCTGGCTAATGGAGAGGATAAGGATCTCATTATATAAAAGGGAAATGATAAGACAAGTGATTTTTTTTTTTTTTTTTTTGGCAGTCAAAGAAGATTGGCTTTGTTGTTGAAACTAGTGGAATCAGTAAAATAGATCAGAATGAGAACTTCATGTGTGGAAAGGAAAGTAATGGAAACAGAAACCACTGGTATGCACATTAAAGATAGAGAAAGATAGAGATAAAGAAATAGAAAACAAGTTTACAACTCAAAAGGCAAAGACCAAGCATTTGACCTATGGCCTTCAACCTGTTGATTACAAAGCAAAGTGAGCCTCTGGGAGAAAATAATTGATTTCCTTTTTTTTTTTTTTTTAATTTATTTTTTATTGGTGTTCAATTTACTAACATACAGAATAACACCCAGTGCCCGTCACCCATTCACTCCCACCCCCCGCCCTCCTCCCCTTCTACAACCCCTAGTTCGTTTCCCAGAGTTAGCAGTCTTTACGTTCTGTCTCCCTTTCTGATATTTCCCACACATTTCTTCTCCCTTCCCTTATATTCCCTTTCACTATTATTTATATTCCCCAAATGAATGAGAACATATGTTTGTCCTTCTCCGACTGGCTTACTTCACTCAGCATAATACCCTCCAGTTCCATCCACGTTGAAGCAAATGGTGGGTATTTGTCATTTCTAATAGCTGAGTAATATTCCATTGTATACATAAACCACATCTTCTTTATCCATTCATCTTTTGATGGACACCGAGGCTCCTTCCACAGTTTGGCTATCGTGGCCATTGCTGCTATAAACATCGGGGTGCAGGTGTCCCGTCGTTTCATTGCATTTGTATCTTTGGGGTAAATCCCCAACAGTGCAATTGCTGGGTCGTAGGGCAGGTATATTTTTAACTGTTTGAGGAACCTCCACACAGTTTTCCAGAGTGGCTGCACCAGTTCACATTCCCACCAACAGTGTATGAGGGTTCCCTTTTCTCCGCATCCTCTCCAACATTTGTTGTTTCCTGCCTTGTTAATTTTCCCCATTCTCACTGGTGTGAGGTGGTATCTCATTGTAGTTTTGATTTGTATTTCCCTGATGGCAAGTGATGCAGAACATTTTCTCCTGATCATATTTTAGCTCCAACTCTGCTCATCTGAAAGATGTTAAGAAATTTGGCCTCCTGACTTCCTGATCATAGCGCAGAGACCAGTGATGTATAATCTGAAGAAAACTGTACTATTTTGTTCTATCTTATGGTTTTTTAAAAATGGGATTAGAGTAACACTGGCTCATTCCTTTTTGATTTTCTTTTCATTCAGGTGCTTTAGTTTTCAAATAACATGGGGGCAGAAAGTGCTTGGTTGGAGGCTGAGGCAGGTGGCATAGCTTTTTATCTGGAGCTAGTTCCCTTGAATGATGCGTGATTGTGACTCCATCCACCTAACCTCACATGTTGAGGTTAGAGAGCATATTTTATAGAGTAGAACTCACATATTATTAAGCAAATCGATGACTCAACAAATGAACAAAATATGATACAGCATGAGCCCTGGTAAAATGCTACATTTGGCATTATGGTTTTTTTAATCATTAGAGAATCAGATAAGCAGTGGGAAGAGAAAAATATTACCTCAAACTAGTAAATCTCACTAGATAAATGGATACAAGATAATGGGGTTTAGGGAGAAGCTTTGCAGATACAGCCATCCTCTGGTGTGCATCGGGGAAGTGGGTTCCTCTATTACCCAAGTAAATGGTGAAGGAAGGCAAGGAGTATCTATGTATAAACACTGCTGAGTGTTAAGTAAGTTTGCCTTATTCTGAGTGAGTGACATGCAAATATAAAAATACACTGTAGGACATAGCATCTGGAAATACTATGCTGAAACTTGAGAAAACTACTTGCTATATTCAAAAGGATACAAATTTCAATGGCATATGTCTATGAAAGAGAACAATAAATTTACAGGCGACGACAAAACTAAAACAGAAGATGAGGGGATCCCTGGGTGGCTCAGCGGTTTAGAGCCTGCCTTTGGCCCAGGGCACGATCCTGGAGTCCGGGGATCGAGTCCTGCCTCGGGCTCCCAGCATGGAGCTTGCTTCTCCCTCCTCCTGTGTCTCTGCCTCTCTCTCTTTCTCTTTCTCTCTCTGTGTCTATCATAAATAAATAAATAAATAAATCTTAAAAAAAAATAAAACAGAAGATGATACTATAAGGTGTATCCATAGACCTAGAACTGCCTGAGAAAAGGAATGATTGTGCCATTGAAAATCATGAGGGTAGTCATTGGAAATACACATGGTCAGAATTTGGGCTGCAGAAAGTTGAATCAGTAGGGTGGGGCGTAAAATTGAGACACACCTAAATGTAAGGAAATACAACTACTACATAAAAACAGAGAAAATGTATTTTCAAATGGTAATAATTCAGACAGATGAGGACTCTTCTCAAAAATGAAACAAGAAAAGGGGAAAAGGCAAGTGGGAAGGAAACAATAATTTAAGATGTTAAGAAAAGCATTTCCAAAATTTAAGGCATGGGTATTTAGATTGAAAGATTCACCATGTACCAAAGAGATAGATTCAATAGACCAATGGTTAGTAAAGAACATGATAAAAATCTCTCACAAGTATCAGTTTGAAAAGAACATTTTAATATCTTGATCAAACATTATGTGGGCATCAGCATTTGTCTTAGCAATACCCAATATTAGAAGAAAATGAAACTTTACAGGAGTATAGAAAAAATATTGAGGACTAAGAATAGTTCATTAGAAGAAGGGGAAAGAATTTCTAGGATAGGAAGAAGGTCAGAAAATAAGCCCCTCACATTTTTGTTTTCTCATGTGTGGCCATGCCACCTTAAAACCTCCTGTTCTCTACTCTATGGATGGGTAAATAAGAGCATCTTGGAGATCTTGCAGGTCATTTGAATGTGATCATCATCCCTTCTACCCACATTCCACTGTCAAGTACTTGGTCATATAGTCTTAATTCAAGAGAAGTTTATTATTCTAGTGTTCATCTATGTTCAGCTAGATCAGAGGGGATTAGTGAATACCTACCAAATAATGTTACATTTTCTGACCTTTTCCCTTGGAGCTTTGAGGTCAATAAGCACAGGAACTGCCTTCTAAGTTATAGTAGCTGGTGATCCCACCAAATATTTTGCCAGTTATAACAATCTCCAGCAGGCCAGTTTGCCTTTCAATCTCCATTGCCAGCTGGCAATTCAACTTTCTGCAGCCCAAATTCTGACCATGTGTATCTCTTTTCATCAGTTGATGCATAATTTCTAAGCCAATACTGTATGCTTTTGGATTTTTTTCAGTGGCATCTCAATTTTGCTAATAATTTCTAGACTACTTGTGGCTATTCTGCACAAGTATTACCCACACCACTTGCCAGCCAAATCCTATAGTTTAACTCAATGGCATGATGTTCTCTTCATGTGATATAAGGGGTGAGGAGAATCTCCTAGTTGGCACTCTTCCACACAAAGATGCAATGACCCTGGCTTCTTTTCTAGAGCATATCTATGACTTTATGCAGACAGATGAAGAAAACTGAAGATATGGAAAATCACTAAAGATAGCCATTATGACCAGCTTTCTTTTGGCTGCTGCATGGGCAGTAGGGTATAAGAGGTGATATAGGGGAGGAGACTAGGTAGGAGACCTGCAACAATCCAGGTGGGTGAGAGGCAATGGTTGGAGAAGAGAGTCAAAGGTATAGATGAGAAGGACAGAATGTTAGGAAAAAATTTAAGGGACAGCCAAGAAAATTTGTTATGTAATCGAGTAAGGAGTCCAGATTGATTCCAGGGTTTCTGGCATGAGTTAACAAGGACACCATCCATTGGTGAGATAGAGATGACTCTGGTTGAAGCAGATTTATAGGAAAAAATCAGAAGATGAATTTTGAGCATATTGAATTTGAGATGTTCAACAGATATCCCTTTGAGGTTTTCAGTAGCCAGCTGGATAGAGTCTGAAGCTGAAGGGAAGTCTCTTCTCTATCACGTCCATGGCTTTAAATACCATATATAAATAGAGGGATATAAGAGAATAAGGAGTTAGAAAGACCGAGACTAGCAACTGGAGGGAAGTAGTAAAAGACCAAAGTACTCCTACTGGGTGGAAGGAAAGGTATCTGAAGATACCTTGCACTTTTAATTTTAATAATTAGAAAAAACCCCATAAGAACAAGAATATTTCAGAAAAAATTAGAGGTAAATTTTAGAAGAATTAAAACTTATTTTGTATGTTATAAAATCCTAGGGAAGAAAAAAGCAAAGAAAATATAATTTATATGGTGAAAAAATAAAATGAAGCAAAGAGCAAAATACATTAAAATGCTTTAAAAAGGAAATAAAAATCGAGATGAACATTAATATTGAACTTGTAAATGTATCAGTTACCACTTAATTGAAACAGATTAAAATATGAAGATTCAGGAGTTTCTTTTTTTAAACTTTATTCTGCTTATAAAATATTCATTAAGAATAAAGTGACATACAGCAGTTAGGAACAGAAATGAAATGGGAACTATTCAAGCAAAAAGAAAATGTTGACAATATTAATTTTAATAATATTCTAGAATTCAAGAAAAATCATTAAAAGAGAATTATGAGAGGATAAAAGGTAGAATCCATAATTAAGATTAAAAAAAAACCAATGACTTCATTTATCAAATGTAAGTACAGCTACTCATATAAAACAAACATTTCAGAAATCAACACAGAATTATTATGTGGGATTTTGGTCTATCTCTCTCAGTGTATAATGAACCAAATAGAGAAATAAAAAAGCTTTGGAGTATGTCAGTGATACAACTCCAAATGTAATGAGTAGATCGTGTCAAATTATTCTCCTTGTCTTGAAGAAGGCATTGTCTACTAGGCCCAGAAAAGGGAATGCAGCTAATGTTAATCACACCCTTGCTATGTGTCAGCAACTCTGTTGGACTTTTTGTGCTCATTAATGCTTTAAAATTTTTAGCCTTCATCTAACTATGTGAGATTGGTGTTACTGTTCCCATTGATTACAAAAAGCCTCCAAGAACACTAGTCTAAATTATGTAGCTAGTAAGTGACGAACCCAGGTTTGAATCCAGATCTGCTTATTCTAAGGTCTGAGCTTGTTACACTATTTCTTGTGGCATTGACTTTACTCTTCTGCTTGTACATAAGGGAGGCAAATACTTAGGGGCTCAGGAGATAAAGTCCACACCCACCTATCCCGCACCCACCCCGATGTGTCCTGACCAGCAGGGTCACTGTCATCCTTGGGGGGTGGAGAAGGGCTACCCGCTGATACTGCTTAGGTTTCTTGGTAGCAGGTAAGCCCCTCATTCAGTTGCTCAGTCAAGTGTTCTTTACCTAATGCTCATGTATTTCTTTGGTTGTCTCTTGTCCATTTTCTCATTTCTCATGACACAGGCCAGCCGGTCTGGTGTCCGACTCTCTCCTCTAACTGGCCCCAAGATGAGATGACTAAATTCACCTCCATTGCTGAGACAACATATAACCTTTGTTCTTTAATTACTCCTACTTGCTTTCACCACATATTGTGATTCATTTGCTTAAAACCACTGCAATAGTTGCTGCCATAACAAATGCTTTCCTGAGAGTAGATTAATGTTCCCTTTTGTTTCCAGCTTATCTCCAGCCTGTCTGCAGTAATATACTCAACCCAAACAAGCATATTTTTCACTCACAGCCTGCCTTTTATGAGTCCCACTGACAGTTTCTTAATAAATAATGCATTTCTAAATGTTCCTAAGCTTTTCTCCTTATTAATAATTCCAGTAGCTTTCCCATGGCTGAAAGATTTTATTTGGTCACTGGCTAGATTTTATTCTTGCTGGTTTCTCTACATTTTACTTTCTTAGCCTACTCCCTGGACAAGGAGGATATTACAACAGTTCTCCATTCATAGCAGATGTTTAATACTTATGAGTTACTATACACTACACATTCACATCTCTAGCAGAGACCTTTTGGGTTTTGTTTGTGTTTGTAGCTCTGGGTCTTTTGTCATGGGAACAAAAGATAATCCTTAAATTCCATTGAGAGAGACATTAGTGCTGGTTCTCAGGAGACACATATGGCCTCACACTTGCAAAATGCATGCTAAGGTCGAATTACTACATTTAGACATGAGAACTTTATGATTGGTGTTTGTGCAAAACTATATTTTGTCGATAATGATGAGAAATTTTAACTAATGCCAGAACATACCCTTTGTCACCAAAAGAACATCAGCTTGATTAACTCAGAAAAACACCAGTGAATTCAAGCAAAACAAACATATCTACACAATTGCTTTCCCACGATGTATTCTTCTATTCTTTTGTGACACTAATCTGGAACATATTCTCTATTTTACTATGAGAAGCATTTTCTAGATAGCCCATTTTCATGCTCCCTGTTCTGAAATCAGTTGACTATATACTACTACCCAGTGTATGAATTCAGTATGTATTCTCTTATGGAGTCTCTTACCGTTTCATTGTTAGGATTTCCTCCAAGTACATGTGCTGTATGTTTTGGGAATTTGGCTTAGTCATATAGCATTTAATATGATTTAGTATAGGAAGGGCACTCAATATATATATTCTGAGTAATTGATTTGTTTACATCTATTTATGTTTTATCTTTTGTACGTTTTATATCTTTTTTGTGTGTACTTGTCAAGAATTTTCTTCTTTGATGGAAATTCCACAAGCCAGCAATTATGTTTTCAGGTTCTTTTGTACCTATGCTGACAGCCAGATTGTTCTATGTATAGTAGGTGTTAATAAATGATGCTGTACAATAAAAAGAAAGAGGAGAAGTTCCACCATGATATGGTGGTTGTTGAAGTGAATTCTTCCTGGAAAATTAAATAGATCTTCACTGACTACAATACAACATATAATTTGTATCATGAGATTCCTTGTGCTGTTGTAAAACCGGGTTAGCATCTAAGTGGACTGCATGTGCTTAGCTTTTAAAAAGGAAAGAGTGTTGTAGAAAAATAATAATAAAAAAACTCATCTTGCTGTAACTTCAGTAGGAAGACTTGAAAAAGAAATTTCAATAATTCTACTTCTGATAATTTATGGTACGCATAATCTTGCAAAAGCATTTCGTCTTTGGAAGGTAGATGCTACCATTTCCCTACCTAACTGTATCTCTCTCCTCAGTATGCACCACTCAACTTCCAACTCCCAGCACCAGGGTTTCTTTACATGAATACTTTTCCTGCCATGGGAAACCCCAGCTTTGCATCCTTTCAATGGAATAATTCTGAAGTGTGTGTGATCTACTAACTCCTAGACTTACCCTGTTGGCTAAGTCTCCAGCCTCCTGTGGTGGCAGTTGGCTTGAAAATTTACCATTTACTACTTCCCTTCCCTTTAGCATGCTTCTGTTTCTGATTTCAATTCCCCACTCTCATACCAGCATTTCCTTCATTTTCCTAATAAGATACTTAACACTGAATTTTTGAATCTCTGTCTATTTTGGGGAAATTCAAAGTAAGATATGTACATTACTTATTTCAATAGAAATTCCTTCTTGGAAAATACAGAGTTCATTAAGAACTTAATTTTTTTAATTTTTAATTTTATTTATTATTTATTTATTTATTTATTTATTTATTTATTTATTTATTCATTATTTTTAGTTTCTCTTGAGAAATAGGAATAAGCATTCTCAGGAAGAGGGTCTGCTGAATAAGCTCAACCTGTATCCTCATGGAGATATGCTGCCTCATTTGCTGGACTGCTAAAGTCAAATGAAGACTTTGGTAGCTAGCTCTGACTAGGAAAGAAGCACTCATGTTCATAGCCCAGGGATAATTACAGTTTTTACATTTATCCTGGGATACTAAGAGGATAGGTGCAAAGTGAAGTGCTGATCCTGTGAGTATAATGTCACTAAAACAAAACTACAAACCGAAGTAATAAAGCCCAAATCACTTCTAATCCTCTAAATTGCCTTCATTTCCATTTCAGGGTTGATCCAGATACACTGTTTCTAAGGAATAGCTGCAAAAAATGGTCCCTGAAATTGTATTGGGTTGTGAGGTATTGGCTCAGTGAAATAAAGAGATGGCATGAGTACCCTGGAGCTGATTTTCTCTCAGAGATACATGTATCTATCTCATCTATCATCTATCTATCTATCTATCTATCTATCATCTATCTATCTATCTATCTATCTATCATCTATCTATATCTATCTCTCTCTCTATCTTATCTCATATATATGGGATATAAGTAATAATTATATATAATATATATACAATAACATACTTAAAATCACTAGACCCCAGAATATAAAATGTAACAATCCCTGAGATTTATATCTTGAGTAACACATAATAGTTAACTTTGTATTATTAGTGAATTTGAGGAGTATTCATTATGCTATTCAGCAGGTATCTCAAGCCCAAATCCAAAATATACTTGCTGTTTTGTCCTTTCACTAATTTTCCTTTTTATCACTCACCACGTGCCACAGAGGTTTCCTCCCAAATCTCTCTCCAGTCCACTGTTTCTTTTCCATCCCTATTATGTATTTCATCTATTATATAATTCCATCTCTCACGTGGACTATTGTAGCAGCCTTTCAAATTGGCTACTGATCTATAGGGCCGGTTCCTCAAACCCAATCTCTACTTTGTCACTAAAACAATCTTTCTAAAGCACAAATTAAACCATATTGTTCTGCTGAAAGTCATTCAATTGATTCCTTCCATAATAAAGTATAGCTTACTTAATGCAGCATGTAATGCTGCTCATGGTCTGTTGCCAGCTCATCTCTATAGACTTATTTTTCTCTAATTCTTGTCCTGAACTTTCATCTTAGCAGCATAGAACTTATCGTAGTTCTCTGCTTAGGCAGGTAGTTATTTACCTTTACTCTGTGCCTTTGCCTATATTTCTGCTCTGTTGTAATTAACATTGTCATATCTCTTATGCCAACTGAGCACACTCATTCATTAATTGTTAATGCCAGGCATAACTTCCATAGACTTAGAACATACTTACAATGGAAACATGAATTTTAAAACATGGGAATCAGTGCTTGTGAAGGCTTTTCGGGCTTTTTCCCTGAGTCCTTTCCCTTGACAATGTGAGGTGCTCTTATTCCTTCTATAATTCCAAGTTATTACTAACATACTTACTGCATGGTTTTGCAATTGTACATTTGCATCTTTATGTCACACATAAGCTCTGAGCTCTCCAAGGACAGAAATTAATTTATTAATCTTTATAGTATTATTACCTAATTGAACACTACATGTAATTCTTAACAATAAATAATTTCTTAGCAAAAAAATATTTCTTATTTTTATTCACTGGCTAACCTTAAGTCTGATATTCTATGTTATGGAAGTAATGAAGAAAGAAGGTAGAATTTTAAAAATGAGAGGAAAAGATAAATTAGAAGAGAATGAAAAGGAATGCAGACAGGAGGGATTTAATTTTCTCATCATTCTACTTGCTCTATGGTCAAGTCACAACACTGTGTTATCACATTATTGACCTTACATCATATAAACAAGGAGGGAGATGGTGCGTGGGCCCATCCACTCTGCTCTCCTGAACACTTGGAAACAATGGGGGAATCTAGAAGAAAAGCAAGAGAAGGACCAATTAATTCACTCACCTCCCAGTCAGCTGCTTCACTTGTTCCCTTGACTGGGACTTCTACGCTCTATCCCTTGTAACTTGGAAGAACAATGCAACTTCCCTTTCAGAAGGTGACCTCTTGGACCTTGAGAAGGTTAATTTAGTTGAAACTGAGAGTTTGATGGGCTTCCTGAAAATTGTATCCTCCCTTTACTGCCTACCCAGAAACAAAGGGTCTTGTATTTAACTTCTTATAGGTAATTGACCAGAAAGGAAGAATTTAGTTTTTTTCTGGAAGCATTTGTGTTAGATAAAATTGAAACATCTTATTAAAATACATTGACCTGGGATCCCTGGGTGGCGCAGGGGTTTGGTGCCTGCCTTTGGCCCTGGGCGCGATCCTGGAGACCCGGGGTGGAATCCCACATCGGGCTCCCGGTGCATGGAGCCTGCTTTTCCCTCTGCCTGTGTTTCTGCCTCTCTCTCTTTCTCTCTCTGTGACTATCATAAATAAATAAACATTTTAAAAAAATTTAAAAAAAATAAAATAAAATACATTGACCTTTGGTAGCTAGAGGCTGGAGTGCTAAAAATATTATTGATATAATGAATCACATTCCATAACGGGACTGGGGCAGTTAAAATATTGAGAGAAATGCCAACTGTTTGAATTGAGAATTTGTGGGCTTTTTCTTCTTCCTCTCAAAAGGTTTTATTGTTCTCTGGAAACAAACTGGCCCCAAGCCCAGAGCCTGCTAACTATCTTTTCAAACTGACACCATGCTAGAAATTTATCATTTTTTTTGTTGTTGTTCAGGCAAGGAACTACATAATGCTAAGAGTTATGGGTGCAAAATGCTCTTCAGGAAGGATTGTATTCTTGTAGTAGACTAGGAATAAAGATAGTTTAAAGGAGTTTAGGGTTAGTTCTCTATTTTGCCATTGCATGCCATGACTCTTTACATTCTTGCAACATAACCCAGCATGTATGATATTATCTCCTTCTCTCTCTGCCTCAAAATTAGAAAGAGGGATCAGAAAATCTGTGCAGCAGTCAGAGATCATATTTTGTTCAATAGATTGATTCATATGACACCAAAATGCTGATGCTGACTCATAAAAAACTAGGGTGAGGATGGAGACGCCTGGGTGGCTCAATGGTTGAGTATCTTCTTTCAGCTCAGAGTATGATCCCAGGATTTGGGATCGAGTCCTGCATCAGGCTCCCTAAGAGAGCCTGCTTCTCCCTCTGCCTATGTCTCTGCCTCTCTCTCTGTCTCTCATGAATAAATAAATAAATCTTAAACAAACAAACTAGGGTGTTGGCCAGGATTAGAGAAATAGCAGGTCTATAGCAGATCTTCTCTATATTGCATCCCTGTCCAACTGCTCTTGAACTACCTCCCAGAGACAGCAGATGAGTCTTTAGAGAGGTCCAGATATTAAAACTCTTCTTCCTTTAACATAGCTATGTACTGGCTCCCTAAAGCTCTTACGCTTAACTGTATTCTTTTAAGCCAAGCAGAACAATTTGAATCTGTCTTCCTCATGGTAGTCTTTTGCACACTGCAGAAGTTACTTTATCTCTCCTTTCATGTTCTCTTTTGGAAAATGCAGATTAATACTAGGATGGTAACTACCACTATTTATAGTAGTAGTAGGCGGTTAAAGCTATTGCTAAATGAGATGAGGCATACAAAGTGTCTAATACAGTGTCTGGCACAGGTTAGCATTCAGTAAATGTTGTCTATTTGTACTATTATTTGGAGACAACACCATGGTCTAATTGGATCTTCTATTTAGCATAAATATTCCTACACCCTAATCTCTGGATAGATTCCATGGAGTGTAAGAATTCCCATTAACACAGCAACTAGAACTGAACATGCCATCTTGGTTGGGGCTGAATGACAATACAGGGTGGATTGTTTCTGGGAATGCCCTGCTAGGTGTTATGATTTTAGCAAACTGCTTCCACCAACTTTACCTTTTCCAGAAGCCACTAAACTTTATGAAGTTCTCTGTGCTTGAAACTCCTAAACCTTCTTCATATGAACTTCACATGATCCAGATTCTAATTTGTGTCTCTGGTTTGTCTTATAACTTAAGAACCAATTTTGGCATTTATTCCTAATAAAATTTATATTGTTTGATTTCTTTTTGACCTGTTGTAAACAGATTCTGTACTTCAAAAAGCTATTTATCATTGATAGTATTAAAAAAAAAAAGATAAGCATGCTACTTATTTCAAGCATGTATTTTAAGTGATTTTCAATGTAAAAAAATCTAAAGTAAAAGGATTTGGATTGCTCTCATATGGTACCATGAATAACTGTCCAGTCGTTCCTGTGTTGACATCAGGATCTGTTCAACTATCCAGAGATCTAGTGCTTCATTATTGGCAATATTCATGCTAAAGCGATATGAAGTGTAACAAATAAACCTAAATTTTGCAACTTTAGTCAATCAGTACTGGGAGCTGAGGAAGAAGTAGGAATCTAAATCAAATTACTGCGGTGTTTTAAAAGGGGCCCGATACTGCATATCAGGGTTCAGACCTTTCTGAGTAAGGTGATTGGCCCAACATTAGAAGTTGAGAACACTCAGTTGTTGGTAACAATTTGTTTTAGGCATTTTAATTTCTACCGTAGGGAAGTTTGCTGTATCTTTACTTCTACTTTATATTATCTTTTAGCAAATGAATGTCTATTGGCACTTTAGTCTCAAGGCTGTCAATTCAGCACTTAAAATGATTTGCCTTTTTCTTTTCTTTTAAGAAAAATATCTCTGGAACAAAGGAAGCAATCAATTTCACATCAGTGAAAGAGCTAAGGTTTCACCTTCTAGTTGGATTATTTCTGCACATCATTTCTGAAAAGGTAATTGGAAAATTGTGCACTTAGGTGGTTAAAGACTTGTTCAACCAAAAAGTAATATTTAATACTCTGTCTGCTAGGCAACACATTTGCTAGAAATTCAGAGAAAATCTGTCATTGACCATAGGGATTTAGAAGAAATGGCTTCTGAAGGAACTAGAAGAGAAAAGAAGTCGAGTCTAGGTCATGGATCTTCTTACTGGGTGTGTGGTATCTTCTATAACAAAATTTCTTCAATTTCTATAATAGAAATGAAAGCATTGTGGTTTTAAGAGTAAAATTGCTTTTTCACTCTGATCTTTTCCTGTTACAAGCAATCAAATAGTATAGAGATATTATACTTATTTCTACACTCACATAGCTTCTCCTCTTGAATGGTATACTTTGTAATATTTTACTTCAGCAAAGTAGTCATAGTTTAAAAATCTCTTTAAAAAAAACTAATGAATTAAGTTAATTTGCAAAACATTTTTTTTATCATCTAATGTGTCCCCATTCCTGGTATAAATGTAATAAGATATGAAAGAAGTATAACATGATGATAGATTCTCAAGATAGAAAATTCTTGTCACTGAGATATTGGGTGGACTATGTTTTAGCCCAGTAACCAGTGGCACCCATAAATTTAGTAAACCCAGCAATTCTTGACATTCCACTGCTAGAATTTACTCCCCTCAGAAGCATTAGTGAAATATATTTTTGTTGAGTAGATGGAAGGAGAAATAGAAGAGCCATTTTGCCTACCATGCCCCTCAGCACAGTCCATAACTAAAACATATCTCTTGATATGTTGACATATCTCTTCTCGCCAGTTGTTCCCTCTCTCAAGCCACCAGCCTTTAGTCACATCTTTTCTCTTTCCCCTTAAAATAATCACCAGTGGATTTTACCCCACTATCAACAATGGATAGATCATCTAGATGGAGAATCAGTAAGAAACCATCAGCTTTGAACAACACTATAGAACAAATGAACCTAGTAGACATATATAGAGCATTCTATCTGACAAAGAATATACATTCTTCTAAAGTAAACATGGAACATCTTATAGAATAGACAATATGTTAGTCCACAATACAAGCCTTAGAAAACCCAGGAAGATTAAAATTATATCAGGTTTCTTCTCTGACCGCAATGATATTAAACAAAAGTGAATAATGAAGAAAACTGGAAAACTCATAAATACATTGAAACTAAACAGTACTCTCCTAAACAACCACTGAACAAGAAGAAATTAAAAATAAAATTTAAAAAGTATACTGAGATTAAATATAAATGGAAACACAATATACCAAAAGATAGGATGCAGCAAAAGCAGTTTTAAGAGGGAAGTTTGCAGAATAAATGTCTATGTTAAGAAAGAAGAAAGATCTCAAACAACCTAACTCTATGCCTTAAGGAACTAGAAAAAGAAAAACTGAACCCAAAGTTAACAGAGGAAAGAACTAATAAAGAATATAACAGAAATAAATGAAGTACAGAAAAAAATACACTAATATTTAGAAGTCTGACCATAGTTATCAATAAAGGAAGAGAAAGAATTTATCATAAATGAGTAGAGTTTATTTCATATTAAGGGTAAAAAAAATCTTGTCAATGGATGGTGGTGCCATGAGAGAGCAGAAGTGATGTTCAAGAGCCCAGAGGCAAATGTGATAGGTTGTGAGGTGTAGAAAATGCTAGTAATTTTGGAAGATTTAGGAGCATCTTGTCTGATTTTTAGCTTTTCAGACACAGCTAGTGGAAAGTGCATACTTCCAAGAAGGTCCATATTTAGTAATTTAGTTCATACACTGTTATCAAGTTGGAAAGGAAGGAATGGCCATGGACTTCAGCAACTGCCAATACCATGCCCAAAAGGCCAGGTGGGACAAGCCATATCTCACTCATCTAAGTTCGGAGTAATACAGATGAGGTGACCCACCTAGCACCACAGTGAACACAGCAAAAACCTGAGGTAGAGGCCAGGATCATGCAATAACTCTCCAACCTCTGAGTTGTAAATGTTTCCCCTTATCCGGAATGACCCTACTTTTAGAAAGGGGAGAAGGGGTTGCCTGGATGGCTTAGTCAGTTAAGCATCTGCCTTCAGCTCAGGTCTGATCTCAGGATCCTGGGATTGAGCCCTTCATCAGGCTCTCTGCTTAGCAGGGAGTCTGGTTCTCCCTCTTCCTCTGCCCCTCTCTGTACTCTCTCTTGCTCTCTCAAATAAATATTTTTTTCACTCATTTTCTCTCCTTTCCCTTTATTCCCTTTCACTAATTTTTATATTCCCCAAATGAACGAGACCATATGTTTGTCCATTTCCTATTGACTTATTTCACTCAGCATAATACCCTTCAGTTTCATCCACGTTGAAGCAGATGGTGGGTATAATGAGTGAAAATATCAGTGAGGGTGACAAAACATGAGAGACACCTAACTCTGGGAAATGAACAAGTGGTAGTGGAAAGGGAAGTGGGCAGGGGGTTGGGGTGACTGGGTGATGGGCACTGAGGGGGGGCACTTGGCAGGATGAGCACTGGGCATTATGCTAAATGTTGGCAAATTGAACTCCAATAAAAAAATTAAAAATAAATAAATAAATATTAAAAAAAAAAAAGGCAGAGGGAGGGGGAGAAGGATGAAAAGTCTTACGTGTAGGAGGGAAATCCCCAAAGGCCAAATAAGAACAAACTGTTACATAAAAGAGATAGATGAGCTTCAACATAGAAATGAAAAATCACATTTTTGGAAATCTGATTAATACTTTATAAATTTTGATCTCACCGAAAAGGTAATAGTTAAGATTAAAATGAATTGTGAAAAGGAAATGTTATGGGAGTTAGAAGAAAACACATGCTATGACAAGGGGAATAGAAGGAGAGATAAAACATAAGGGTGATTGTGAGCTTGCCTTGTCTGTCAACTGGAACTACACAAACTGAAGACACCAGACAAGGCAGGAAGTCTGAGAAGAACCAATCAGAAGTCAGCACAAAGAAAGCAGTGAGGTGAGGGGAAGGGAGACAGGTGAATGACGCAGTAAAGATCTCTTGAAGTTTTGAGTTTTTTCTCCTTTGTTCTCCAAACATGGGTTGACATCCAATAGGTAAAGAAGAAGATCTTCAAAGCAACTAGACCATGCTTGCTAGAAAAGGATGCCCTTACATGAAAATGCCTGAGTAGTCATTGTCTTTTCTCATCTCTCCAGATGTGGGTTCTTTTCTAAAAGTAATTACCCTTAATTGAAGTAGAACCTTCTTGTTTCACAGATTCCTCAGTGAGAACAGTTGCAAAATCATTAAGGCTGACAAATTTCCTTTAGGCTAAGTAGCTTGCAAAAGATTAAAAGGTTTTCTTTACTTACAGTTTTGCATCATTGTGTAAAATTATAAGTAATTTACATGTTAGAAAAGTTCACCAAAGTTGAGCTTGGTCAAAAGTAGTAACCTGAGCAAGCAGTGGAAAAAGTACATGCTTGGAGTCAAACTGGAGGTTGGAATTTTGCCTGTCAGCAATTGTCATATAGTCATGAAAGATTGAAATTAAATAAGAAACATGACTTACTGTATAAGTTCTGATTGTATAAGGTTTTGTTTTGTTTTGTTTTTTGTTCACATTTCATCATAGTAATTTCTCTGGCTTCTAAAAGAATGTCTCTTTGAACTGAATTTCTTCATTTTTTTTCTTCTAAACTTGCATGGATTTACATTGCTTTTCATGCATAATTTACTCTTCAAATGTGACTGGTTTGGCTGGAACAATTATAACTGAATGGCTCTCTAACCACAATGGCCACTGTTATTTCACTAATTCCAGCATCTGGTCTTTGGAATCAGCATCTCTTTAAAATCATTCAAGAGGGACTATTCCCCAAAGGTTCTAATTCCACATCACGGAGTTTGAAGACTGTGTGGATCTGTATGCCTGCCTTCCTTTTTGGTAATTACCCTATTTTGTCTGCTCCTAACATGGTTAAAGAAGGCCTTATTCCTCACTTCAAACAAAGGACCAATTCATTTATTTTAGCCATGCCATGATTGGTTTGGTTCAATGCTTGTTGGGAACAGTTAATCAATAACTGAGTGACTCAACAAATATTTATTAAACAGTCTTGCATGCAGCAGTCTGAAGCAAAACACAGCATCTGTCCTCAAGGATGGAGGGTCCAAGACCTGACATGTACTTATTGGAGGAGGAGACCCTGAAATACTGACTCTTAAAATACCTTTGGAATGTGGGTGTGCAGAATGTGCAATTATAGACTGGGTCACTGACATGAATAAAAAGTGAACTGAGGGGCATCTGGGTGTCTCAGTGGTTGAGTGTCTGCCTTTATCTCAGGTTGTGATTCTGGGGTCCTGGGACTGAATCCTGCATCAGGCTTCCCACAGGGATCCTGCTTCTCCCTCTGCTTATGTCTCTGCCTCTCTCTGTGTCTCTCATGAATAAATAAATAAAATCTAAAAAAAAAAGTGAAATGAGCCTAATGGAGGTTGAGACCCACAGAGAGTCAGCCATCCAAAGCATTCTCTGTTTAATTTGATGAAGATTATGTGTAATTTTGTGCCCCCTACCAGATTAACTTTCACGGTTATGTAGACTTTGTATTATTTTTATGTTGCTACTTAAGCAAATTGCCATAAACTTGGTGATTTAAATGAACACCATTTATTCTCTTATAATTTTGGAGATCAGGAGTCCAAAATTAGTTATTTTGAGCTAAAATCAGTGGGTCAACCGTTGTGTTCCCTTTGGAGGCTCTAGGGGAGAATTGGTTTCTTTAACTTTTCCAGCTTCTAGAGCTGCACTCCTGGTCCAACTTGGTACATGGCCCCTTCCTCCATCTATAGAGTGAGTGGCATAGCGTCTTGCTTCAGTGGTTATATTTCCTTTTTCATTGGTGTCAAATCTCCCTCTTCCTTATAAGGAGACTTGTGGTTGCATTTGTGGCCTGGATAATCCAAAAAAATCTCATCTGAACATATTTCACTTACTCACATCTGCAAAGTCACTTTTGTTGTGTAAGGTGACATTCATAGGTTCAAGGAATTAGAGTATTTGGTGGGGAGGGATGTCTTTGGGAACCATTGTGCAGCCTATCACAGACTTCTGTTGAAGTGACTTCATATTCTAGGAGAAAATATTAACAGGAGAAAATTATCAGTTCCTCTGTTGAAAAGATGGGCAAGAATGGGAAAAATATACCCAGAACTGGGAGTAGAGAAATGACTAATTCAGAATGGATTATTGAATATGTGTTTGGCCTCATGTTTGTCTTACAGACACTATTTGTTGCTTCTGAGATTCTACTATGTTGGGCCCACCTTTGAGTGTCAGTGGGGATACTCTGAGGCATGGACTCAGACTCAATAGGTTATTCAAGGACCCACACCTTCCTCCTGATATGTCAGCAGGAGCCACCTACTTTGAAGTGAAGAAGGACCCCCAACAACTTCACACTGCCATGATCAGTGCCTGGCATCTTGCTCTTCTTCTGGCAGAACACCTTGTCTATACATCCAACAACTGGGATAATCTTAACATCAAAGAGATTTCTATTCAAACAGACATTCACTCTGCCTCCTGGCCACATAGGTAGATGTGGTTATTCTAAGCCAACCCTTTTGTCATGCTGCCAGCCAAATTCATCCTTGAAGCACAGCACAGCTCAATATTTCTTAAGCACAGTATATCCATTTTTATTCATTCAAAGCCACTGACCACTCTCATTTCTTCACACGTGGCATAGTAAGTAGTCCAGGATACCTAGACTTGCACATGCTAACCCTGTGATTTCATGCTGTTCACTGTTCTCCCATTCCCAGGACTCTCAAAAGGTATAAGCTTTCATTTTTCTTTTAAGCTCTTCAAATACAAATGTTCTGACATCGTATTTATATGTCTTCTTAGCCATTGATGTCATCTTAAAATACCAACCTGAATATCACTCACCATTAATGGCTCTTCAAATGAGTGCCATTGTGGGGAGAAATGTGAACTAAAACACTTAGGTTTTGCTTAATTAGGACATAAGTACTATTTATGTTCTGATAATATACTGTTGGGGGACATTTGATAAATCATTTCTCAACTTTGGATTTCATACTTACTATATAGGTGATGCTCAGGGTGAAGAAGGTGATGATTGCAAAGGCATTCTGAAAGGCAATATTAGTACAGGGCATTATTATTTTTTTAATCACAGTCAATTTAGTTATAGAAATCATATGAAAACACTTTTAAGTTTAACTAAAATAACTTCTGAGTATTTATCAATAAATAAAATTTTGTAGTAGAGAAGGATCACAGGTGTTATCTGGTCAGTATCCCAGAGAAATAGGTTCCATAAAGGCAAAGACCAGTTAATGGCAAAGCTAGAGAGTCCAGAATTTTTTTTAGTTTTTAGTTAAAAGAATTAGCTATTCAACCATTTTATAGTACTTCTAATAAATAATGAAAAGTGTGGCTAGATTCCTTATCTTTGATTTCTCCACTTAGATTAATAATGCTTTATGCTTTCTGAGTTCATTAATTAAACATATTTTTTCTGTTTTATGTTATACTTTAATATATTATTAAGGTTTTGCAATTTATTTTCACAGCCAGGTTACTTTGTTGTTTACCTTTGTAAATTGCCTTTTTTTTTTTTTTTTTTTTTAGAGTATTGGCTTCATAATAAGATGTTTTTGTTTTGCTTTGGAAAGGTCAGGTTTCTTTGTTCTCTTTTATTACAATCATTTTGGATGAGAATATTCCAAATATAGACTACATTAGTTTTCATTATTTAGAAAAGATGAACCGAACTCTAATTTTTCTCAGGTGATTGGTTATATATCTAGAGAACCCCAAATAATTTACAAATATTCAAATCAATAAAATAGTCGTTACTGAGTACATGTTTTTGTTTTTGTTTTAACTGCCTTTTGGGATGCCTGGGTGGCTCAGTGGTTGAGCATCTGCCTTTGGCTAAGATTGTGATCCCAGAGTCCTGAGATTGAGTCCTGCATCAGGCTCCCCACAGGGAGCCTACCTCTTCCTCTACCTATGTCTCTGCCTCTCACTCTGTCTCTCATGAGTAAGTAAATAAAATCTTAAAAAAATAAAATAAAAAACAAGCTGCCTTTCTACAAGTCAGAAAACAAAAATTGAAAAAAAGATTACATTTAGGGAAATGAAAACAGCAACAAAAGTTTTGCGAAGGACACTGGCAGAGCACTATTTCTTTGGTCATTGTTGCAAAGGTCTGAGTCCCCTTTCTTCCCACAATGTGATGAACAGATAAAGTGACAGGGCTGGGCGAATAAGGCAGATCTACCTGACTGCAATGCAGCAAGTACCTTTCCATACCTCAACCTCAGTAATCTCTTCTGAAGTCTGGTAGAGTTAATTGTTCATTTTCAGTACTGACTGGGATTCCATTGCATGAACATCTAACAGTTTTTCCATTCTCCTGTTGATAGACAGCTGGGCTATTTTGCTTTTCTGTCTCTTGGGTTAATATTTAGGATTGAAATTGTGGGATCACATATAAAAATATCACATCCAGATTTGAAGCCACCTCATTCCCTGCATGATTGTAGCCTAGGATGAGCGATATGTTTTAGGTCTCTGAGGCTGCACCTCCTTGACAAGTCATGAAATCATGGATCACACATCCTAAAATGTTGTTCATAGAGGTAGTTAATTAATTAAGGGTAATACTCCCATCCATTTGTATATCTGCATAGCTAGGAATTCCTATTTACCTTTCTTAAAGACTATAAAATTGAAACTATATTTGTAGTGAGCTTTGAAAAATTGCACTGCCAGGGAAGAGCTAAGTTGTATTATTATGCAGGAGACATATTTGGACTGGTGTATAAATTGTGATAATCCCAGAGTCTTTGAAAGTACCGAGGGGAATGGATAGATCTATTTTTTAATCGGTTTAGACAGCTGTCTACACAGCTGCATCCTGGCTATTCGTCTTCACCCAGTCACATGGTCCAGGACATCTGTCTGTGCTACTTCCCACCCCTGAGAAAACTAATGAGGTCGTCAGGCACACATTCTAGCCAGATCTGGAGAGGCTCAGTGAATACTGGGATGACTGTTGGTCTGGTATTTTTATTACATTGTAGGCACATGTTTTGTAAAATATCTCATTATTTTCATAGTGGCAATTCCAGGCGCTATAACATAGGATACCTCTTTTGTTTGGAGTGAACACAGCATTTGTTTTAATCTCAAATGCTGGCTATCGCAACTTAAAAGACCACATCTTTTTATTTTATTTTATTTTATTTTATTTTATTTTATTTTATTTTATTTATTTTATTTTTTATTTTATTTATTTATTTTATTTTATTTTTAATTTTATTTTACTATTTTATTTTATTTTACTTTTTTATTTTTATTTTTATTTTTATTTTTATTTTTATTTTTATTTTTTATTTTACAAAGAGAGCCATTGGATCTCCCTATTCTGGAAAGTGCCCCCTCTGAGAATTGGTATGCATCTGCCCAAGGAAGAGACAGGAGATGCTTCCTCAAATTTGCAATCCCGGAAAAGGAGACATGTCCATCACCACCCTGGCACCAAAATTCTGGTCCTTAGAAACTGATAAATATTTGCTTCCTTTGTTCTTCTCCCCTGCAAAAGTTCTCTCTCAACCCTATTTACCTCCACTGCTGGCCTTTATTCCTTACATCCACCTGCTCTGTTTTCATGCCCAGTTGACATGTCATCTCCAATGTTAAGCCTTATTCACTTTTCAAGTATATTCTCATTCTCTTTCTGAGTTTCCACCAGATTTTATTTTCACCTTTATTGGTATTTGTGTTCTCTTGTCCACCTTTCTTACTAGTGAAGGCAGCCAAGATAATACCTTATTTATCTTTGTGTCTGACTTATTACAGTGCCAGTGGTTAACAATATCCCAATACTTGTCCTGATACTCATTCCATATTTCTGGCTGATTTATAGGATAATCTACTAAAATCATTAAGTGTGTCCTTTGTATGAAAGTATATATACTATAATTGTTGGGATATTCTTAGATAGACTAGCACACTAAATATTGCCATCTGCAAGATAATTTATATCATTATTGCAAAATAATGCAACTGAATGTAAACTATTCCATTACCCTAGATATGAATTGAAGAATAAGGGCAGGAGACGGACCGAACTGGTAAAACCCCAAAGAATATGATTACAGAAAAGTATGTTCCCGGAAACAAGTTGTGAACAAAGTAGTGTCTAATAAACAAGATGTTTTTGAAGGGCTTCCTTCAGGTTTCTCTATTCATCTTTGGGTTTCTTTGGACATATTCATTCTGATGGATGTTTTGATTTTGCATAGGTTCCTTGGAATGGAGATGGTCTAGAAAATTAGATAAGAATATGCGCTTCATGATTATAAAAATAGCGGTCACCTTTGGAGCAGAGTGATGTTGCCGTGGGCTCCACTACAGGATGAACTCGAAGCAGGCTGAAGGAAGTACGGTAGAGAAAGGAAGGCTTTCCTCCTTGGTGGGTTCAAAAGAGGTCTGAGGCCTATTTTCTGAGGAGATGGGGAGATAGTTAAACATCTTCCATCTGTTAAAGATAAGATTACCACCCCTATCACCCCCAAAACACAGGGATGAAATGTGAATGTGGAGACAGGCAGCGGGCTAAGGAAGAAGTGCAGAAGGAAGCTTTCTGCAGATGGAACTGTGCACAGTGGACTCCAGGAAAGGTATCCATGGACACCCAGTTTGTTTCTTTTTCCTTCTCTGATCCTTAAGTCCTTAGAAAGTTTTGCTAAATTTCCAGAATGGTGTTTGCTGTTCCAGGTGGAATGAAGGGAGGAGCCACGGTTGAACTGAGGTAGAAAAAGGAAAGCCAAAGCAACGTCGAGCAAGGGTCAAGTGCGGACTGACAAGGCAGGCAGAGTAGAGACCAGAGGCCAATCATCACCATGAATGGTTAGTATACTTGGTCAGACTCCTTATTAGAAAGTAGAGATAGAGCTGCCTGCGACGAATCAGTATCAGGGACTGAATGGTGGTTAACTAGATGTTAAAGGAAAGATGATTTCCTGCAGGCTGGAGAAATTGGGGACATTTTATCTTTATAGCCAGAGGAAATAGGCAAAACTCTGGGAATACCAGCCATCCACTCTTCTTCTCTTAAATGGCCAGGCCATAAGCTAGAAAATCTGAGACCTACCAGGGAGGAACTAATATAATAATATGATGGGCTGACTTGAAGAAGGCAGGTGTCTTCCCTGTGTAGAACACCATGAGACTGACATTTAAATAGACTGGAGAATGGAGAGAAGTGGGAGCCTGGGTGTAATTTCCTTTCTGATCAGCCTAGGAGTACACTGGTGAACAGCCCGCTGATGAAGATGCCTTTGCCCTTTGTACTACTGAAACACAATGTGGGGGAAAAAGCCTTGAAATACTTAGGCAATATGTAATAAGATCATTTTCTTCCTGACTCCCCTGTTTTACATGTTCATTTTTTAAAATAGTTTGGCTAAAGCAGTTGGGATTGCTCGTTGGGTGGGAAAATCTCTGAGAACAGACTTTCGCCTAGCTCCGACTATGGCAGTGATAGCTCATGTGTGACCTTTGGCGGGGGATTGTGGGCCTTCCAGCACAGGCCCTGGCTATGTCTGGTAGGCACAGATGCTCTCCACTGAAAATGTTCAGATGGGCCAAAGTGAGAGGCTCCTGGCTCTACACATGTTAGCAGGATGAAGGTGGAAAAATAAATGTAATTGCATCCATGTCATCCAAACTAAATGACATTTTGAAACTCTGCATATGGGTTTTGTTTCCCTTTTTTTATGGTTATGGTTTTCAGAAGCATCTGTGAGCACTTGTGGATGTTCAAAGCAGGGTGCCATGGTGCACTTTAGTAAATGTCTTATCTTAGGTTAGAGCACTTACTTTGGAGTCCGACTGCTAGTGTTTACATCTTGGTTTTGAGTACTATTTCTGCTAATAAACATGCTGCTGCTGACAAAGTGCCATACTTCTGAACTCCACGCATGTAAAATAAAGTAGAAATATATTTTTAAAAACAAACCCTGCTGCTCACCTACACTTTAAGATCTTAAGATATCTTCCTGCCTGGCAGGACAAGGTCTAACCTCAAATCACGGAGTCAGAGTCCTGCGAACTCTGATCTCTGGTCTCTGACCTCTCTAATGGAATTTCTCCCTCCTCCTTCACACCTACCCTCACAGAGCTCCTGTCCATCCAGCCATCTTCACTCCATATGTCTGTCACCATCATACCACCTTGTTTTCTGCCTCCTAGATTTCTCTTCCAGTACTCTCTATGACTAAAACAAGTTTTCCCTTCCTTTAGCCTTGGCCAACTGGATGACACTAGGTCCTTTGTGGGGAGTCACCCCTTATCTCTACATTTAAACTCTGTCTTCATATTTTATTTGTTTCTTAATTCCCAAATAGAAACAACCCCTTCTCCTTTGAGTTCCTCTTGACTCAGTGTTTTTTCGTGTTCCCAACCTGTAATGTAGAACTCAGCACATATAAAATGCTTAATGCCATTGTTGAATTGTTGGGTCAATGAATAGGGAGTGAGAAGTCACAGGACTGTATATTAATGATGCTAGAATAACCCATACTGTTCACCAGTTGAACACCATCCTTATACCCTAATCTTGAAACCCTCTATAGCATCTCCATCAAGATTAACAAGCTAAGACTATCAAGAACTCACCTTTTTAGAAAACCTGCATTCAGTCATCATCATTATAGTCGAGACTGCTTCTTTTCCAAGCTAGTTTCTTTGACACTTTCTCCTCCAACCTCAGCATATCGCTCTGGACTTCGAGGTACATGGAAATGTTTTCTTCTACGTGAGCTATAAACACAACAAAATTATTCTCACCACCCAAGATGGTAGTAAACAAGTCAGGCCTGAAGTCAGCACACCAATAGTGGGTGGGGTTGAAGGCTTTGGAGATTTTGTTCCTGGTTTAGAGCTTAAAGTTTTGAATATTATTCTTCCAGGAAAGGAGAAAGGGTTGTAAATGAATAGGTGACAGGTGGAAGAATAACATTTTCATAAAAACAAAATAGGAATTATGAGTAAATGTTACTGTTACCATTTAAAAATGTTCAAATATATATTAATTTAAATTTAAATTTTCTTTAATTAAATTCTTGGTGCATTTCTGTAGAACTCTAGAGCTCAGATATCAAAGCTTAAAATCTAGTTATCTGCACAATTTCACCAAACTGAACTCTCTGGCACTCCAAAGTAGACCATAGAGAATGTAAAGACCTCTGTCAGTTGACAAGTCCATTTTCTAGGATTTGTAGCAAATCCTTGTTAAAACTAAGGCAACATTTTCACAAAGCCAAAAAGAAAAGTAAGTCACATCCATTCCAAAGCAGTCACTCAGGATATTTGCCTCATGAATTAAAAAAACATATTTTGATGGACATATATGAACCACTCAATGAACCCTTTGCACATTATATGGACACAGCCTTAGAAAAAGCTACATGTGTGAGTTAAGGGAAATATTATTCTTGTAGGAATAATTCATCATATCATGATAACATTGTTAAGATTCTTGACAAAAAGTCTAGCTAAACCAGGGAAACAAATGATGCATGAAACATGGGTGAATTCTCCAGAGGTCTGACGCATTTAGAACTATGACCTGTGTGACCCACATCATATTGAACATCCACTGGGGCAATGAGTATTATTTCTGGTGCCCAGAAATGAAAAATACAAATTCATCTCTCAAAATCCCCAGAACAGTCATGTGAATAAAGCAGGATGCTTCCATCACCAAAGTTCGGTTTCCTGTTAAGTATATTCATTAAAAATCCTGGCTTTGTTTTAAATTGTATTCACTCTTAGAAAATTATGGAGTGACATGCTTCCATTCAGATGAGTTTGCTTTTACTTGGTGAGAATAGATGTTTTTGTTTTTGTTTTTGTTTTCTTGCCCTTCCTTCCTTCCTTTCTTTTTTTAAATTTGTGAGCTTGGCTGAATGTGCACAGCAATTTATTTTGGTCAGGACCATTTGCCTGTCATTCTATTTCCTTGAAGTGAATGGTGCTGAGAATTCAGGCAACAGATTTCAAGGTGTGGCCAGATTCTACAACTTGACCTTCAGAGGCCTAATATATGCTATGCACATACTTTATTTTAAGTAGTTTACTTCAGAAATGGGGAATTAATCCAACCACAGCTCATTTCATTGATGCCCATTCACACAATGGTTGTAGGGAACAAAGATTTTTTTGAAATTTATTTTACTTTTAAAGAGTGATACCTAGCTTTGACGAAATACTAAATTCGAAGTCATAAACATGTAGTAGTTAGGTGTCAGTGGTCCACAGTCATCTTTTGGGGTGAAAGTAACTGAGAGGAGAAAAGGGCATTCATTCATTCTCTAAAGGTAGATGCTCCATACACAGTGAAAATCACATAAATGGCTGATGTAAATCTTCATTTCGTGGGTTGGAAAAGACTTATGAAATAGGGTTTGATGGAAGAAACTCTGTGCTGAGTGCCATCTCATTGTGCTCATCTCAGGTACCATGTGGAGTTGGAGCTCTTACTCTAGGAGTATTCTTTGTGGTCCATTTTCTTAAGATTCCTCATTCTTGTGTTTTCAATGCTACCATTGAATTAATCTGATTGTCCAAAGTAGCTCTGTGAATTGTTTGAGTTGTACTTCGGTGTGCAGTGGAAAAGACACTAGGCTTGGAATCAGGATTCCAGCACCATCCCTTGGCAGTTCTGTAATCTTAAAATGTGTTCAGTTTTCTTGAGAGTAGGGTTATTGTAATATTTAAATGAGCTGATACCTGAGCCTACGAAGAAGTTAGGAAACAGCTAATGTCACTTTTTTAGGTTGTTATGCCATTTGGTAAGGAGCGAGCAAAGTTCCATAGGGTGACATAGAAGAGAAGCATAGTCAGTGACTTCTGCAAAGTGAGATATGCTTTTTCAGGTAATATTCAACCTAAGAGTTGTTCTTGCACTGCCAAAAGTCAAAGTTAGTTATGACAATGATTCTCAAAATATGGTCTACAGTCCAGTATTATCCAGAATGGCTAGGTCAGCAATCCTGACAACTGATGTCATAAGAAAAACTATCTCCATTATTAGGGGTCACTTGTTACAAAAGGACATTTAAAACTTTATAGCTCCATAAATATGTACCATGGTGTTAGAATAAACATGAATTGTTTCTTGACTCTGACCTTTGAGCTAGTGGTATTAATTTGACCTCTAACCATTCCTAAGACAAATGTGTTCTTTTATTAAGCAGAAATTTATTATGAATATTGAAGTATTGAACTTTTAATTGCCTTTTCCCTCCATTTTCCCTGATTGTTCTTTATTTCACAAACCTGTCATCTTTGCATTTCATCTGTTGCTTTGGCTTTTCGTGGAGAGGAGGTTTGTACCTGCTTCAGCATGGGTGGAAGAGTGTGCGAAGTTGTCCTCCCTTGGAATGGCCCATCTCTTGGACTTTGGTGATACCCCTCTCTGCTTATCTGTATGAGAGGAAATGGCTGGCAGCCTCTCCATCATCTTCTCTGAAATAAGTCTAAGAACACTAAGGGTTTGGGCTAAATACTGTAGGAATTGGGCTCAGCTCCATCAGACAACAAAAGGCTAGTTATGTCAAAGTGGAGCAAGATAGAAAGTGGCCATTTCACGGTCAGGTTACCCCAGTTGTCTTAACCACTAAATTGTTGTTGCCAGCTTGCAAAGATAAGATGAATTGCTAGGAGGCTGGCTTGCACATAGTCAAAGCAGTCAGCCATAGAGACATAGGCAGTGTAAAATGGAGGGCAGCTATGCACACTGCGCTGGCAAGCATTGAAGGGTTTTGCAACTCTGGGTCATTTATATGAAATGAGCCACATGCTGAAAGGAAGAAGGAGATAGCTTCTTAGTCAGGAGCCCTGAAATTGGGAATTCATAAGGATTCTAAAAGGAATCTTGGAGAGGAGCTAAGCTAACCTCTTTTTGTTATCTATAAAGGAATTGAAGGAACGAGAGATTAATGCATTAGCCTACTTCAGTACAATTAAGGAGAAAGCCCAAGGTTTCAACTTCTATTCAGTCCTTTTCCCATAATGAAGGGAAAGGTACTCTGCTTCCTTCCAGTATTCCATTTTTCCCAAAGTTGGAACTTGAGGTGGTCTTATATTTTACTCTGCCTCAAGGCTGGTATGATTTTTGATAAATGGATACAGAAGAGGATGAAGGCAATACTAGTTTCCCAAGGAAATAACTTTGATGTCCAGGAGACCTACAGACTAATGTGGAACATGGGAAGAGGGTTGTCTTCTTGACGGCAGAATGCTTAGCCTTTAGTTCAGATTTTAGACTCAGACTTCATTGTACATGTCTTCCTATAATTATACATACAAAGGTATTCTTGAAAAAAATATACCTGTTTAGCCCTGAAGAAAACAAGGTTTCAAATATATCATGGATATTGTGCTATTTCTATTTCTGTTTAATGCCACTCAAGTGATATTTAAATGCGATGGTATTTCTGAACAGTGGACTGCATGATTTCCAGGAGGTAGGATTAGGAAGTAGGTGATTCTGCTATTTTGCAAGGACTAATCAGACAGGAGGGACATCCTCAACTGTTAAAGATAAACTCTAGTCCATGACCTTGTAATGCATTTGGGGTGGGGGGGAGGGAAGCTGTTGTCTTTGTGTGTTTATTCCCATAATATTCAGTAATCAAATAAAAAAAAACAAAATGGAACAAACAAGCCAAAAGCCCTGACAAAGTAAATAATGTATTTTATTGCTATCTGCCTTTTTATTTGGTTCTTATGCAATATGCAAACTTCCCCCAGTTTTTTGAGTTGCTTGACAAACATTACAGTAAACATTCTAACATTATAACATTTTAAATATGAAAATATTTGAGATTGCATTTATTTCTCTTCATTTCTATTTTTGCCTAATCATCAGGTGAAAACAGACATACTTTTAACCCCTAAAAGCATATGACTTTTACTTATTTCTTATCTGTTCCTTAACAAAGTTAGGTGCACAATTATATTTATGTCCTTTATATTGTACAATGCCTTAATTACAAATTCACAAAAGAATCAGAAAAGTTGATGCATACCTGTAAAAAAAAGGTTCACAGTTTCTCCTGATAACTAGCACTATAAACTTGGGTGTTTTAAGAAGGAAAAAAATATCCAGAAATGACTTTTATAGCCAGGCTGCTTGCTGTAACTGCATTTATTGTAAGTGTCAGAACACTATCAGTGATAATGTCTTACTGAATAAGCGGGTAGCTCACCTGATCTCCATCTCCCAGCACCTAATAGATATTGTGGGCACACAGATAAATCTCATTTTATGTTATGCTTGGTCACAAAAAAGAATTAGATTGTGTTGTTCTATCAGGCACGAGGATATATATCTGTTGTAATCATCCGTAAAAATTACTTTGAGTCACTAGGAGCTTGTTGGGCACATGCAAAATCTGGATGTTATGTTTTGGCCCATTTTATGCTGACTTGAAAAAAAAAGCGAAAACAAAAAATCCTTATACCTCTGACTGATTTGCCACCAGACCTTTAGAAATGAGACAAATTTGTGGATTTTCTTCCCGAGAAGCATATTGCAAAGGAGAAGTATTGATTTTATTTCATTCAGGCAAAATTGGTTATTTATTTTTACTTATGACTATTATAAAACAGGGCTGAGCTGCCTTGTTATGATCAAATAAGAATGATCTATAATGTTTTCCTGGGTATTGAATAGAATCCAAACTGTATTGGGGTCAGCAGTGTTAGACAATTTCCCGGCGTTGAGAGGCAGGGGAAGGATGAACACAGCCTGTGGACAGCATATCTGAATCAGGGCAATAAACTTCGGCTGTGCATGCACTTTTATTAGGAGCACAAAGGAATCAGAAGCCTCATTTCAGAAATGATAATAACATGGGCTTAGATGGCCATAATAATCTTGTAATTATTTTTCAGTCAATTGGCCTATTTGATGATTCCTGGAATGAAACGCTCTTCCAACTTGACATTTATTGTACACATACACACACACACACACACACACACACACGATCTAAATATAGCAGGATATTAATGCCAAATGCCTTTGACTTTTCAATATCCCAAATGATGGTGCACCTAAAACTGTGAAGTAAAATTGTATACATATTCATCAAACAGAATATTACTCAACTCTGTAGTATTAAGGATGAGGAAACTGAGGCCTATTTCTCTATTCCCTCTATTATTTCTATCTCCCAAGTCCCAGATTGGTCCTTATGCCACAACATACTGCTGGTTTGTTCATGGCTTCATTGTAGATATTCTAGAAAATCACTCAGGGAGTCTTTATACACAGTGCTTTGGTCTGCTTTGGTTTTACTCCATCTTGTTCTCCCACTTCAGGCCCCAACCTTAGTTTCCCTCTTCAAAAAGGACTTCATTGATGATCTTACCATCCATCTCTCTATTATGCTTTCTTTATATCTTCCCTAGTTTCCTGTTAGTATTTAGGAAAAATTCTAATTATTTTACTGATGTGTTTGTCAGCAGGTTTATTGCACTCTTCCTACCACTGTGAAAGTTCCCTGAGCAGGATCCTATCTGTGTTGTTTGGCTCTTTATTTTTAGAATGTAGACAGTGCCTGGGGCCATGTAGGTGCTCAATTCAAATTTGATCATTGAATAAAAGAAGGGAGAATGAGAGAGAAACAAAGAGGAAAACACTGATAGTGTTTAAAGTCCAGAGGGGGAGAGATAAATAATGTAAATTGATATAATATTTAAAATATTCATAAATATACCCTATAGAGATATTTATAAAAGGAAAAGGCAATGGTGTGTGTGTGTGTGTGTGTGTGTCTATGTCTATGCATGCATGGGTATATCAGACAGGGAGTAGTAAATGGAGACAGAAGTAGGAGAGATTGAGAATGTTTGTAAGACATCAGAAAGCCTTGAGAAACCAGTCTAGAGTAGGCTGAATGAATGTCCCCCCCCCCCCCCCCACAGAGATGTCCACATCCTGATCCTTGGAGCCCGTGAACATGTTACCTTTATGGCAGAAGAGACTTTGCAGGTGCAATCTGGTTAAGGATATTTAGGTAGGAATGCTAGCCTGGATTATCCAGGTGACTCTGGTGTAATAACAAAAGTCTATAAAAGAAAAGCAGAAGAGAATTAGAGAAGATTCAGTGATGGAAGCAGAAGTGAGAGAGAAGGAGATGGTGAAAACTTTGAAATTGCTCTGCTGCTGGCTTTAAAGATGGAGGAAAAGGCAAGAAACTAAGTAAGGCAGGTGGCCTATGAAAGCTAGTCTAGGCAAAGATTGATTCTCCTTTAGAGCCTCTAAAAGTGACATGGCTCTGCCAACCCTTTTTGAATATCTGACTTCCAGAACTTTAAGATAATAAATTTGTTATTTTAAGCCACTGTGTTTGTAGTAATTTGCTACTCACCCATAGGAAACTAGTATAGGGTCTTATTAAACATATGTCTTAAAGATTGGTTTCTTTTCTCTTATAAATTTATTTTTTGAATGAAAATAACACATGCTTATAGCGTAAAACTTGGAAAATGCAGCAAATATATGCAAGAGAGTAAGATTACCTTTTAACCCCATCACCCAGAGAAAAAAGTCTTAATATTGTGTATTTTATTTTCACAGATGGACTTTTGATCAATGATGTCAGGGAAAGAGGATATTAGAGCTGGCACTAAAAGCACTTTGCCAGACTAAAAGGAACATTTAGTTAATTGTGAAATTATAAGTCATATTTAATTAAGCATAATTTCCTTAGCCCGAAGTATAATAGAAATTAATGTGATAAATAAAAAGTTTTGGAGGAAGCTTATATCTACTACCTTCCCCTTTATCTGGGTCAATTTTTTTTAGGAAGGCAGAGATGACATTGCCCACTTTGTTTCACCATAGTGTCTTGTTCAGGGGGCATGATGGGTGTCAGACCATAGTCAGAGTGAAGTGGGGAGGTATAGCACCCAGCTCTGTTCCTAACAAGCCATATGACTCCCAAGTACTTTCTTTTCTCTGGACTTCACCTTACACATAAAGCGTGTGTCAAGTTATCTTCCAGGCCCTTCCAGTTCTAACTTCCTAGCACCTAATTTAAAGCACTCCAAGAAGAACTTGCATTATTTCGTTTTCTGTAAACCTCATTTTGTTTTGAAGGGACACTAGTGAGGACTCACCTGTTTGCCCAAATCACCCAGTAGGCAGATTTCATTTCTGAACCAGTTAAAGAAAGAAATCACCACTTTTGGGAGAATGAAAGAGATTATTAAGAACGGTTTGCCTCAAGAAATTGATCTCAACAGGGCAGCCTGGGTGGCTCAGTGGTTTAGCTCCACCTTCAGCCCAGGGTGTGATCCTGGAAAACTGGGATTGGGTCCCACGCGTTGGGCTCCCTGCATGGGGCCCACTTCTCCCTCTGCCTGTGTCTCTGCCTCTCTCTCTCTCTCTCTCTCTGTCTCTCATAAATAAATAAATCTTTAAAAATCTTTAAAGAAAATATTTTAAAAATCTTTAAAAAAATTATCTCAACCTACACCATTTTCATTTGATCATGCCCTGGATACATTTTCAAATAACCTTTTAAGTTCTCAGGCTTTTGTTCAGAGAAGCCAAACAAATGTCAGAAGAAGCATTGAATTTAGTATTTATGTCCCTTCTACGTGGTCATTTTAAACTTACAAGTCTGGGAGTGGCAAAAGAAGTATAAAAAAAATAGGCAAATCATAGTGCATTTACCTGGGTTCTCTGCCTGGGACCTCTCAGTGCAGACGGCTGTAAGTTTGTTTCTCACATCCGAAGTCTGAGATGATAGATTTTAAAAAACAAAACAGACCTGGTGGCATTTAATTAAGCATTTATTTAAAATAGGGTTATAAATATCCAAATGTGGTAATAAATATTCAAATTTAATAATGGATCTTGCTGAATTCAACCCCCCCTCTGAATTCTGTTAAAGTGCAGCCAGTGACCTTAAAATCAGTGCTAACAGCAAAACCCCTTTACCCTTAGCAGACTTCCCTCTTGAGTCTTTCTTGAAGGTAGAACGGCTCCCCTGGTGTGGCAGAGAGTGGCTGAGTGTTTTGAAGAGCCATTCAGTTCATTATTTGCAATAATAATGGAAACATTGGGTTGAATAATTTAAAGGTCTGAATGAGTCATTCACAACCAGGATCTGAAAAGCAACCATTCACATTTGAAACAATCTGAAGCTTTAAAAAAGTTGTACCTTGACTGGGTAAATCAGGGTAAGTAAAAGGAAATTGAAGGGATGATAAAGCTCTTAGGAAAAATGTTTAGAAATCTGAAAAACATGCCTCAAAATATAGATCTTTATTACAGGAAGAGAGAGAAATGTCAATGACATTGCTGTTGGGGAAGAAAATTCTTCATTTTAAGTACAAGAACTAAATTATATTACTCATTTCATCATAGGGAAGGGCTTAAGAACCCACGCGGTGGATCAGCATATCTGGGATGACTCCTGATTGTGGCTCTGCTGTCTGTATAAATTCAGGAAGATGACTTCTCTTCACTTCCTTCCCTGTACAATGGGGCTAGTAGTAGCATGTGAGGGTCTGTTCCTGGAGAGTTTTAAGGGAGGTGAAGTGAGGTAATACACATGGTTCCTGGAAAATAGTAAGGGTACAGTAATTGTTAGTTCTTTGTAGCACTAGTAGTATTTGTAAAATATGCCCTGAGCAATTCTTATGGGGAAGCAGCAAGCTAGAATTTGAGGACAGAGTGCCATCGCACAGCTCATAGTTTAACGGAGTAACAGACATACAGTAACTAAGCATTATAATTTAAGAAACAACAAAAAAAGTAAGGCATTATGAGCTTATGGAAAAGATATTAAATAATGGTAGGTGGCAAACAGGCAACACTAGGTAGAGAAGGTGAAATTTGAGCCCTGATTTGTATAATAAATTGGAATTTTCCAGGAAGAAAATTACTGTAAGTGAGAAGGATTGGCTTTTTAATCCTAACAGAAGCTGAGTTTGTGTGTGCTTCAAAGTAATTCTGTGACAAATTAATGATACATGATTCCATTTATCTAGTTCTTAGTATTTATGGAATTTGAGGAGGAATATAAAGGCGTAAATCTAGAAAGGAGACAAGAGCCAGACTTTGAAAGACATCATTTGCAAATGTAAGGACTTTGGATTTAATCTTTTAGGCAACAAGTAGCTATCAAAACTTTACAAACTGGAGAGTGACATGATGACATAATAAATTCTTGTGTTTTAGAGAGAATATGATGATAGCATTGTTAAGAATGAATTTTAGGTGAGGCAGATGATAGTAAAGGAAATGCATAGGTGACTATTTCATGTCCTAGTGAGATACAGAGAAAGCTTGATTATCTGAGAGTGAAAGTGGTGATGGAGAGAAAAATGTGGAACATGAGAGACATGGAGTTGTCAAAGATCAACTAATCGATGGTTTTAAAAAGTGATGTTTTAATCACTGATGTTACTAATCAAGATAGAGGATGCAGTTGGGGTTCAGGCTAGGAAGTAGAAAGAGATTGTGTTCTGTTTTGGAAGTGAGTGTGAGGTGGTTAGATTACATAAGGAAGGAATTTCAGATACCACGTGTGATTATAGGTGAGTGACTGAGGGGAGAGGTCACTTGCTTGTTTAGGGGTTGTCACCCAAACAAGGAGTTGTAGGAGTTAGATACACTGAGGTAGTCAACATACCTAACCAGATTATAGACTTGAAAAGAGGGTTCACGGAACAAGTATCATTATTAAAAGTTAAGGCTTAAGATGTTCCACTTGAATTTAACCAACTGAAAAAGGAAATGATATAGAATGCAGACAATTGATTTCTTTGTAAAAAGGTTATATGTATTTGTAGTAGACTTTACAACTTTTCTCCAAGTTTGAAATTTTATCAAAATGAACATGTTACCAAAACAAAACAAACAAACAAAAAAGCAAAACTTCACCATAACCATCAACATACACACTACCAAATAATTCCTTACAAATAATTTTAAATCTAAACTTTTGTGTAGGATGGAAAAGATTGACCAGGTAGATGAAACATTTTTCTTTAATTTTACTTATTAGTCGTTTTTGTTAATGTTGCCAATATAAGATTTTAGCTTCAATGTTAAGTTCTCTGATAAAGATTAATGAAAGCTGACTAGTAATATGATAATGTGAAATTTCCTACTCATTTAGAGTGAGGAATTAAGTGAATTTGTTTTCAATTCAGTCAGTGAATATCAACTAGATTTCTTCATGAAAATAAAGGATGAATGGGGTGTTCAGGTTACCCAAACTGAGAAAGTGAAATGGGAATTCAAGACTGTGAGTTTTGGCACTGTTAGATGAATGTTCATATTAACAGGAGTCAGCCCATTTACAGTCTCTGACTTGCGGCTCTTACTTGGTTAATGCCACAAGAGTGGCATAGCCCATTTTTTCTCTGTAACATTTTCCCATTTCCTTTATCTTGAGAAAATCTATTGGAGCCCAAGGGCTTGGAGGAACTCCATATTCTTATCTGTTTTCTTTGGGAGGGTATGTACAAAGACATGTTATTTTGGTTCTCTAGATGTGGTCATAATGTACCAGCCAGAAGGGCTTTTTTATGGGTTTTCCCATACATGATGAAGGGGATTTTGTTATTAGAATATCAATTACAACAGAGGTAACTCTTAAAATTGACCATTTAATAGCATCCTCTGCCATCTGGCCTTTAAATACAAATATATATTTGAAAAAACTCTACAAAATAAATTTTTAATGAACATAAACATCAGAATTTCATCTAAACTTACTATGAGTTCTCAAAGAGCAGTGTAATAATAAAAATTTGATGTGAAAAAATTTCATAATTTACTTTGGTCCTTACTTTCATAATAACCTCATATTGTGATATGTAGTATGACAAGATTATTTAGGGTACAATTTTTAATCACGTTTCTTGATTGCAAACTCCAATGGTGCTTTCTTCAATTGCATGGTCTTGTGTGAGTTATGCAACCATGCTAAGCCTCAGTTTCCCTCAAATGAAGATGATAACAATACCTACACCATCAGCTTATTATATTAAATGAGATAAGGCATGTAAAATATTTAGCATTGTGTTCAGTCTATTCTAAGTGATCAGTATATACTAGCTATTACTATCTTAAGATGAAAGCTTTAACAATTCATCCTTTCTGACTAAATGTATTTTTTTTTATTTTAGTGGCACAATGAATCAAAATAGTCACATTGACTGAAGTGAACTCACAATGTCATTCTGTTCAATCCGCTAATCGAATAGTCAGGTTTTGAAATCCACCTATTTGTTTGCTATCTTAGCCATTGTAGAGGCTGCAATATTTATGTTTTTCCATCAGGATTATTACTCTTTTAGCCAGAACTGAACACCTGGCTACTGTTTGGGTGTTTTATAATGAACTTGCTACCTCCCTCACTTACTTCACTTCTACTTCATTCAACAACTAGATCACACTCTATGTTCATATGTGATGGATATATGGATGATAAAGGCACTATCTTCAAGAGTCAGTCTAACAGAGGGAAACAAATGACCCTAGTATGGTGATACATGTAGCACAATAAAAGTTCTTAAATGCTAAGATGCTGGTGGAGCATAATGGAATAAAATCAATTATTTCTAGTAGGTCTGTGAGGGCTAGATTGGGAATGGAACTTGAACGGTGCTCTGAAGGATGAGTGGGTACTCTGGAGTTGCAGACAGAAGAGCTCATGTGAATATATGAAGGAATGAAATAAAAAGCATATGCAGAACAAGAACAAATTGGTTGCAGAAGAAAAATATTAAGTGGGTGGGGGTAAAGGGAATGGTTGGGACAAACAGAAAAACCTAATATATCTTGACTATTTCCATTCCCACTACATTTCTTTATGGGAAATCTAGTTCTCAACTTCTTATTGGGCTTATAAGAAACTCTTTCCCCCATCTATCTCTTTCTTGTTTCATGTGAAATGATGATGTGTGTATTCCATCATGGGTGATTTCCTTGCATGGAGGGGTGAGGGAATGGACATTTCCAAACAACAGAACATTTTTTTCCCTAATATCTCCTTGTTATTCTCTAGTGGGGCTTCCATTCACTATGCCATTTATTCCAAGAGCTGGAGTGATGGCGCCTATAAAAGGTTTCTTATCTTCTCCAATAATATCAAATCAATTCTTGATTCTTCTGAAAAGACTCTTTATTCTGAAGGGGTTACTGAGAAGCTCCAAGAAGCTGCTTGATCTGACTTTTGGGGAAATTGTCCAAAGTTTCCTATCCTATCCTCTGAGAAGCCTGTGAAACAGACCCTGCTGTCATACTTCTTGTTGATTTTAGCTTTTTTTTAAACTCCTATTTTCCAAGTCAGGTTAAGTTTTATTGAAATAGCTTAGGGAAAGTTCTAAAGTTATCTAGAGGAACCTGCTAAGAGAGATGGTTTCTTGGCAGTACACAAATTCACTGTTGTGGGATATTTGGCCAAAGCACAGAGTTTATTTTTACATGTCATTTCTCCACTTACAGAGGGTTAGAGAAGCATCTATAAAAATACCAGAAACAGTTCTGTGTTTCCCATCTTTCTCCAGATTGGAAAGGAAAACAGGTAGATTTGCGGGCTTACCCTTGACTAACAATATCTCAAGTTGGGGGCATGGAATCTGCCTTTTAAAACAGCACCTACATCACTGTGATTCTTTAGCTTGCTAAAATTTGAAAGTGTCTTATATGAAGTAAAAATTCAGAAGCTACTGAAGAGTTTTTTGAAAGTTGCACTTTGGTTTTGGGAAGATTAATGTGCTAGCATGTACAAGATGGATTAGATCAAGGAGAAATTGGGGGCCAGGACACATTCAGAAAGTTATTGTACTTCTAAAGTGGATATAAGGGCATGAGGGCATATAATAATCTTGGTGTTTAGGTAGACAACTGACTCTCAATCATGGTAATAAATAGAGAAGATTGCTATATGAATGTTTATTTTGATGTGCATGGAAGATATCCTCTAGCATACTAAACCCTGCCCCATCATTAAGAAATCATGAAGGGATGGGCATGTGCTACAACTTAAAAGGGGCACATGTTTCCCATAAGTGTTGACAGGAAAGTTAGAATTGAATATGACCATTTAACTTCTCAAAGAAAGACATGTACTGAATTAATAAGATCGAGAAAGCCTCATCTCACCATAGCTGTGAATGCGACCAGATGGCCAGTCACACACGCCTCTGAGAAACACTGAAGTGATTTTGCTTTCTTTCCTTTTTTTTTTTAAAATCTATCTTATGATTATTCCAAGATGAAAGCTATTATGGGAAAAATCCATAAAGATAGGCCAACAATAAAACCAATAGAGAATGCACAAGAAACATAAATAAAAATTAGGGTCCCCGTGGAGACAGGCATAACGAAGGTGTGCAATTCTGCTCTAGTCATCCAGGTAAATGTAATTTCAGAACAGATTTTCTGGAAGTGACTATTGAGGGACCAGTGCCTTTCATTCTACAGAGGAGAAAACAATAATCCAGAGATTGGACTTCTTTTTTTTAAGTTTGCAAACTAGTTAATGACAGCCACAACAGAAGCCTTCTTTCCTGAAGACTCTTGCTTTCCTTTATCTGCATCACAGAGTGTTCCTGTTTTCCTCAAAACTGATATGTATCACATCAACATAAATCTGTGTTTTTATACCTTAATGATTTTTTAAAATCAACTTTTTACTCAGATATAACATAGGTACAGAAAAATAATATGCAAGTCATACACATTCTGATTAATGAATTCACCAAATGAACTATGTAAAAACAATGTGGTTAAAAAAAAACTAAAACTAAAAAACTAAAACATTATCAGTAATCCAAAGTTCTTGCCATCTTTCCCATTCATCACTAGCTACTATATTCTCCCACAGGTGGCTTTTTAAAAATTTTAACAGATTAATTTTGCTTATTTTTATATCTCAGATAATGGATATAAATTTATATATATACATATTTTTTCTTTTGACTTTTTTTTGCCCAACATTATATTCATAAGATTTGTTCCTGAAATATGTAACTGTAGTTCATCATTTTTATTGCTGTTTAGTATTTTCATTGTATGGATATTTATGCTGAATAAATTTATACAACATATTTATTTATTCTACTGTTGGCGATTACTTAGCTTGCTTCTAGTTTTGGCCTATTAGAAGCAATGCTGTTTTGAAATATTTTTATACATTATTTTTATAAATATATATGCTCCTTTGCTGGTTATGTACCTAGGAGTGTAATTACTGGATCATTATATATGAATACATTTAACTTTAGTATAGTCTGCCTGTTTACTGGCAAATAAGTATGTATATGAATGTTTGATTTATAATCAAGTTAGCACAACAGAGATGTGGTGAGAAGGATAGCCTGAATAAATATCACTAGAACAGTTAGATATACAGTCTTTTAAATGAACCTTGATCTCTACCTCACACTGTATGCAAAAATTGTGCCAAGTGGATTGTAGTTTTCAATATTTAAGTTTAAAGAGTAGAGCTTCAAGAAGCTAGATAATATTGTCATGTACTGTTATGATTTGGGGCAGGAAAAAAAAACTATACAAAGCATGTTTCATAAAGAAAAAAAAAGATTAAGCATAACTACATTAAGAACTTCTCTTAAGAAAAATTAAAAGGTAAGGCACCAAGTGGAAGATATTTACCACACATATGACTGTTGAAGGGTATGAATCCAGAATGCAGAAAATCTATGAATCAATAAGGAAGAAAGAACATAATAAAAATTAGGCCAGATCTGGAGTGGGTACTTCATAAAAGAAGATATTCCAATAACCAATAAAAATACAAAACTAAATTAAAACCCAAATTAGATGCCCCTATATATGCACCAGATTGGTGAAATAAAATTCATTGAAGATGAAGAAGAGCACTGGGTTCTCTTACACACTGCTGATGGAAGTGCTAATTGGCCCAACCACTTATACACTAAAGTTACAGATACTTATCTGAGTCTACACTCAATAATAGCATGTACCCCATGAGCCAGGTAAGAATGCTTACACAACTTTATTTCTAATAGCCTCAACATAAAAACAGCATGCATGTTTTGTCAAACATAGTAGAGATTGATAATTTTGTGAATCAAATGGTGGAGTATTATGCAGTAGGGGTTAGCAAACTTTTTCCAAGGGAGAGTGAGAGAGTAATAGTGACAAAGAAGGAGCATTGCAGAGAGGGAGAGGGGCTTTGGTATATCATCAGCACGGTTTCTTTATCTGGATGGTGTTTGGCTGGTTTGTTTTGTGATGCCTCACTGAGCTGTACGATTTTTGTGCACTTTTTTGTAGTATGTTATATTTCACAATGCAAATGGTTTAAAGCAATAAATGCATCAAAAATTCAATTAAAAGTCCTTATGTGAGAAAAGTAAGAGAGATATTGTAAGATGGGGAAAAAACTATAGCTCTGAAAATTATCAGAGTACTTTGAGAACAATGATATGGAGTTAAGTTCACTTGATCTTTTCATAGCATCTTTATGGTCTCACCATGGTGGTCTTGAAGAAATAATAAGAGGTAAATAGAATTAGGGCCCTGAAGGTAGGAACTCTCTCTGTAGGACATTCTTCAGTGATATCATAGCTTGATTGGGACAAGGCTTTGGTAGGGAGGGAGATTAAAAATATGCTGGTTTTCCTAATGCAGTCACATTTGAAATCATGACCCCTCTCCATTTTTTAACATGGCAGCTGAATTTAGCAAAGTGGGAAAATTTCTGATTAAATCCGTGTTGTGGAGTGCTCTTTCTTTCACTCTCAGGAGCACTAGATCTGTTCCTAACAGGCACTGGTATGCCAGCCTCAGGACAGGTACATCCACAGCTGGCTCTGACTGGGAACAATGAGGCTGGTAGGCACCCAAGACTGAGGCAAAAGAGGCTTCAGCACCAGAGACTCTTCTTGCAGTGAACTTGTTGACTCTTCATTGCTCTCTGACCCCCTCTGTCTTAGTCTCTGGACACGTTCTCTTTACTGACTAATTTAATGGGACTTTTTACCATCCGTCTTTCTCCACAGCTTTCTTGCTGTTGACTCTTTCATGGACAATTGACTCATTGACTTGCCCTCTTCTCTTCGTAGGCTCATCCTTATTGTTTTCATTTTTGTTTACATGGCCTCTGGTCTGTTCATTTCATGTGTGCCCAGCTGCCTGCATCCGGCTTTTCACTTGATCATTTAAATGCCTGCCTCCCCTGACTTAGCCTGGCCTTTGTAGATCATTTATATGCCTGGGGCAAATGTGAAATTTGGAGATACTAGTTTTATAAGAAGCAGTGGAGGTAGAGAAGAAGCAAAGGAGGGAGACGAATTAGCTAGAAAGGCATGTGAATAAATCATGAGAAGAGTGAAAATTACCAACAAAATAACTTGTTTAGGAGCACAATGCAGTTGAGAATACTGAAGAAGAGTAGCTGCAAGAGATGAACAGAGGGCATGTATTGATTGAAGGACCAAGTGTTAGAGAAGAGAGGATATTTGTTTGAAGGTAATACCAAGAACAAAAGTTTAAGGATAATAAACAGGTCTAGTGTAAAGCTCAGCTTCAATTTCTATTAATGGGAAGGAATGTACTTTTGTTCTGAAACTAAGAATTGGACTCAGAACCCAGGAAGAAGTGGCAGCAAATTCTCAAATACCAGAGCCAGGCATCATTTCCTACTGTGTACTAAACTGATTCTCGCTGGTTGTAACATCAACCAATAATAGGAATTGAAGACAAGATACAGAAAACTAATTTGATCAAAACTGTCTATCAATTAGATGCTGTGAGAAGTGCTGCCACAAATAACATGAAAGGACAAGATACAGACTACTGATACCAAGCCAAAGCAAATAATCAAATCAAAATCACTGTGTCACCAATGACATCCCTGGGCCTCATGGAAAGTGGTCTTTATCCACTTTCCTATATCGTCATCCATATGAGTCAACATGCCTGCTTTTGTCCCTTTTTCTTTTCCTTTAACAAGGACAGAGCTCTCTTCTTAGGTACTGGGGAAGTGCACAACCACAGCAAACGTGGAGCTTGCCATCAGATCTAGTGACACAGAAAACAAATAAATAATTGATCTATGAATTATGTAAGTCAGTCCTATAAGGGAGAAGTACAACTTGCTAAGAAAGTGTATAATTAGGGAAATAATCTGGACTGGGAATTCAAGGAAAAATGTGTATGAGGTAGTGATATTTATGTTGAATTCAATTCAGCCTACCATAGAACTCTCGCTCTCTTTTTAAAGGTTTTATTTATTCATTCATGAGAGACACACAGAGAAAGGCAGAGACATAGGCAGAGAGAAGCAGGCTCCCTGTGGAGAACCTGATGCAGGACTCAATTCTAGGACCCTGGGATCATGCCCTGAGCCAAAGGCAGAAGCTCAACTGCTGAGCCACCCAGGTGTCCCTCTATCATAGAACTCTTAACACACAGAAAACAACATCCTTTTTCTGCTTGTCCCACCACCCCTGCTCATCCTGCCCCCAGTTTAGAACTTACCTCTTGATTCTTCATGACAGCAGCCTGGTAACTTTCTTAGTGGTTAGGGAGTGGTTGACTTCCCTAAGGGTCTGAATAGATTGGAAAGCTGTATGTTTAAGTCATTTTTTGTATGTTTTCTGAGATCCCATCATTAATTTCAGACCCTCAAATGTAGCACATATCATTGAAGTAGAAAGTTTTACCCAAAACAAACTGAAGAAAACTTCCAACACACAATGGTGGTTTTGAGGTATAGGAGATTGGGCATCATCAGCTTCAATCACCAGTTTGTGGTCCAGATACTTTTTTTCCCCTTTAAGAGCAGCAGCTAATGTAACAAGCAGTGAATGCTGAATATTCCTTCTTTGAAGGATTTATACAGTTACCATTTTGCGTCTTCAGCATTGTGATGATTATCTAGCAGGATGGAAGAAACAGCATATGCAAAATGAGTACAACATACTCCAAGAGTGCCAAGTAGACTCATCTTGGCTGGCATGGTGTGCTGTCTCACTGTGGGGGGGCGGAAGGAGGCAGTCTGGTGGGTGATTGGGAGACCAGGCTTTTGACACAGGGACCGAGATTCAAAATACTTGCCTCACTTTCTTTATTTGTAAAATGGGGATATTATTATACCATTTCAAGATTGTTTTGAGACTTTAATGGGATATTGTAACTTTAACATTTAGGTCAGGGCAGCCTGGGTGGCTCAGCGGTTTAGCACCGCCTTCAGCCCGGGGTGTGATCCTGGAGACCGGGGATCGAATCCCACGTGGGGTTCCCTGCGTGGAGCCTGCTTTTCCCTCTGCCTGTGTCTCTGCCTCTCTCTGTCTCTCATGAATAAATAAATAAAATCTTAACAAAACACTTAGGTCAGAACAAGACTGTACTAATAAAGAATATTCCTGCTGAAAATGATTAAAGTCAAATTTAAATTAGCTTAAACAAACAAGAGGGTTTTTTTTTTTTTTCTTTGTTAACAGTGAAGGATAAAGGTGAGGTTGATTGTTATGGAAAAACTAAATTCAGGAGATCAAATTGCCAAAAGAGCTGCCTTTTCATCTTGTTCATCCTGCTCCACTGAATCTCAGCTTCATTTTTTTCCCTCTTGTTGACTAGTTTCTCTTGTTGACAAACACAATGCAGGTTCTTCTAGAGTCCTCTTGGCTTCCAATTTCAGTGACTAGGAGTGGGTTTACATATCCCTACTTCAGTAGTATATAGATCTCCAAAATGATTTTATTTCTCTAACCATGGACCCCAAGTCCATACTTATAACTATGGGATGGAGGATTTTAGATTGGTATCCTAGCAGAACCACACAGTTGGAGTTGGGGAAAAACAGCAGTCCCCAGGAGGAGCAGAGAGGTATAGTCATAGGAGAAGAAATCAGCCAGATTAAGGAGTGATATAAAGTGCCACTGGTGAATGTTAAATAGACGTCAAGTGTGGCAAGATGGCAGAAACTAATCATAAAGTTTGGGAGTCCCTGTGTTAACAAAATGGAGCTAATGAATGACTTCGTTAGAAGGAAGAAGAGGCAAAGGAAGAAATCCCAACCAGCCTAACCATTCCTGACTCTCATTTGATAATTCAGAATTTGCCCAAAAAGGAAGACTGAAAGGACACATTTGTAGTAGACAGAATGATGGGCCTCAAAGATATCTATGTCCAAAATCCTCACAACTTGTGAATGTGTTTCCTTCATTGCAAAAGTGGTTTTGTAGCTATGGTTAGGTTAAGGCTCTTGAGATAGGAAGAGTATCCTGGATGCTGTGTGTGAGCCCAAAGTACTACAAGGGTCCTTATTAGTGAAAGAGGAAGGCAGAGAGTGAGTCAGCAAAGGAAAGGTAGTGTGAAAAGTAGAGGAAGGAATGTGACATTGCTGCTGGCTTTTGGTGGAGGAAAGGGCCACAAACCAAAAAATGTATGTAGCTTCTAACTCTAGACAAGGCAAGTAAATAATTTCACCATGGAGTCCCCAGAGGAGTACACTCATTCCATGACACCTTGATTTTAGCTCTGGGATCCCCATTTTGGAGTCTGATCTTCAGAACTCTAACATAATGATTTTTTGTTTACCCTATTAAGATTGGGAGTGCCTATCAATTTTCCCACCTTACCTTTGTTCCTGCTATCTAGGCTGCTACCCAGCTATCTCTTGCCTTCAGCTTTTCCAGCCCATGGTCAGACCCCAGTCTGCCATGCTTCTTCATCAGCAGCTGATACCTCATACACTCACAGAAGTTACCATGATATGCATTTGCTAAGCCTGCGTAGGGGCAGATACCTCCCACCATTACGCCTAGAGGCAGGGATTTGCAGCAAACACCTCCTTCCAAAGAAGTGCTCTCTACATTCCCTTATTTTAATCTCTAGTTGACCATATTCTCTCATTCTCTTATCTCTTGTCATTGAGTTCCTACATTTTCCTTTGAAACTTTGCACTGTGGTCTGGTAGTTCACCTTGGTGTGTCATGTCTGTTTTGTCTTTTGTTTTATCAACAAAACTTCTAACTTAACATCCTGTTAGTGTAAAAGGAGAGGTTAGGGTAGATGATCTCCAGAGTCTTTTCTTATGCTAGTTTTCTACATTTCTTTGGGGCTCAAGTGTCTTCTCTCCAGTCCCAAGTCATGAGCCATCTCATTTCTGGTCTACAAATTGGTTCTGGTCAAAAGTTTCAGTGTAAATATTCTTTTTAGAATATTAGACTTCTCACTTGAGTGACTACAAGAGCAACAAGAAAGAAAAATGATTCTTAAATGAGTATATGTGTATTAGCAGTGGATGTAGCTTTCTAAAAAGCCATTTTGTAAAAATATAACCCTCCTTAAAATTTTCCAAGATTCCTCATTGCCTGTAGGATAAAGGGTGAAGTCCCTGGTACGACAAGGAATACAAGGAATTCTTAAATTCCATAATCTGGTCTGTATTAACTCTTTCATTTTTCCCTTTACCTCTCCTCAACATATATCCTCTTTTTGGCCGTTGTAAACTATTTAAAGTTTCCCAAATGAATTCGGCTACTCTGTCCTCCATGCCTTTGCTTACTGTCTCCTCTTGTCTTACATGCCTTTCCTGACTTCATCCAAATGGTCAATGATGGAAGTCCAGAAATCACCTGTTATAAATGGATATCATTGATATTTTATCATTTCCTATGTGATCTTTATTGTGTATCACACTTCTGAAATGACTTTGCAGATGAATGACTCGTTAGTATTTACTCCTATTTGATGATGAGTCTGTCTTCCTCTATCAGACTCTAAGTTCTTTGAGGCAGGTTCTATATAAGTTCTCTATAACCCCAGCAGCTAGTTTAGTATCTTGCATGTGGCATATATTTCCTATATGTTGTTCAGAGAGTAAATTAATGATGTGTGGGATCCCCTTCCATATGGTAACTTGGGATAGAATGCTATGATTCTGTTAATGTTGCCTCTGCCCAAACTCTTTAGGGAAATTCCATTTTAAAACCTGGAGCCATTCCAGAGACATATGAGAAGGCAGTCTTGGTCTTCCATAACTTTTTGTAATTGGAAATAAAACATGGTGGAATAAAATAAAAAATTAGACCCACCTAGGATGTGAGGATTGACCTCCTTTAAGAAGATTTAATATAGACATTAAGCAAGATTTTTTTGAAAAAGAGTAAATTTGTTTGAAAAGATTAATATATTCCTTCAAAACAAAGCATCCCACAATATCTAATGGAAAAGTGAAAATACTTTTACAGTATGAAGGACAATCTTTTTTTTCTACAGTTACAGAGTCCTGATTTGATATATTTTTTTCTAAATATTTAGAATAATGTTTGCAGAGTATCTCAAAAAGTTTAGTCCATTTCCAACTAGGTGGTATAGGCTCTATGGCCACCTTAATATATCACCTTTTGTTTCTTAATAAAGTAATAAGATCATGGTGCTTGAATTTTTATTTATTACAAGATTTTATTCTTATTGATGATCTAAATGTATATGAGAGACTGAGTTTACAAATGAAATATACCCAGGTCACAAATAAAACTGTGACCCACAACCTGCAGCAACTTGCCTAGCAAACCAACTTTTTTTTTATTTTTTGAAATATTTTACTTATTTGACAGATTTTATGTATTTGACAGGCAGAAAGGGTGAAGCAGGTTCACTGCTGAGCAAAGGAGCCCAACAGGGGGCTCAATCCTGGGGCCCTGGGATTATTACCTGAGCTGAAGGCAGATCATTACCCAGCAGCCTCTTGCCTAGGAAACCAACCTTTCATTTATAGTTAACAACCCAGAAAGCTGGCCTGCTACAAGTCATACTTGCTTGCAGGAAGCAGATTGCTACCTCTAGTAACCAATCAATCCCCTAATTTTTGTCCCTGCTACCAATTTAGGACCACTCAGAGAAAGCCAGTTTTGTGCCCCTAACCAATCACATAAGGCCTCACCTTCTAGTTAAGCTACTTATATGCTCTCCATTCCAGCAGCCTCTAGTCAGGGCATACCTGGAGCCTTCTACTTTTTTTTTTTTTTCCACTATTGTAGCTTTCCTCCTTCTCTCCTGGTCTTTGAGTCTCTGCCACAACACAAGTAATAATAGCTGACACTGTCTCACTGTATCAAGCTCTGAATAAACAGCCTCTACCTTTCTCATTCATCTGCTCCTTTTTTATTTCTATGTATGTGATGCTCATGCTTTTTCCCTCCTCCTTTGGAACATGATAGATAACTTTAAAATTATCCTAGTTTCCCCCCAGTACACACACTCTGAATGAAGAATTGTGTGGAATTCTGGCCACAATTTATTGGGCAATTCCTTTATTTTTAGGCTGTATTTTGAATTAGGTTAAATCCGAATCTGATTTAACCTGATAGCTCTTTCCAGTTTCCTTTTATTCTCCTTGCTCCTGATTACCTCATCACTAATTGCAGTTTTAATTACACTCCCATCTTTTCTGAAGATCAGGAAATTTTAAGGGAAAGATGAAAGTCGTTAATTGCCTGCTCACAGAGGATCTCAAAATATGTTTCATCGTATGAATCAGCAGTCCCTAGTGGTTCCTCCTTCAAGGCCCCTTTGAAAAGTTGCTTGATAGATGAGGAAACTATAGTGCAGAGTGCTTGACTATGCATGTGGTGGGGGTTGCTCAATGGGAATTACAGGGTAAAGTGCTGTGACTTGCAGCCTGCAAGCAGCAGCAGAGTAGAATGTCATTTTGGCTTAATTGTTCCCCTTGGTGGAAGGCTTCCTTGGGGTGCTATTTTGGAATCACCCTTGTCTTGGGAGTTGTGATCATGAGATTCCTTTTGTCTGCTGACTCATACATCATGTGTTTGATCAAGTGAAATGCTCTAAATGCTAGCTAGGTTAAGAGCTCCAGGCTATTTGTATTTAATTACAAATGCTATGTGATTTTTTTTTTCCTTTCTGAGAATGTATTTAAGAAAAGATGAATGTTTGAATTAGAGTTGGGTGGCAGAGTAATGCCTACCGTGGTGCTTAGGTTATACTTTGACTGGTTGTGACCTTGAAAATGTGATATAAGCTATAGTCACCAGATTTCATTAAATTAATTTTTAAAAATTCATTAAAAACACATAAGCAGATATTGCAAATCAAGATGAGTTTTCAAGCTTTGTGTATCCATTGCTATGTCAGACCATGAAGAGATTGAAAAATGTTTATACTCTTTCTTTTTGAAGAGGAAAGATATGTGCAAATGCAACAAAGAAAGAGGACTCTGTATTTTGTCTTTATGCACCCCCCACACACACTTTTTTATTTTAACTATTTAAAACATCTGTAAGTGCCCTCTAGAACCAAGCATCTCCCTCTCTAAGGTTTTCACAGCTTTCTGGCAGTTGCTGTTACCACAGTTCTCCCTCTGGGCAAGGATCCATGCTCCAGACATTTTCATCCTTCTTCTAAAGCAAAATCTCAATCTTTTCCAGGGATGCCTGGGTGACTCAGTTGGTTGAGCATCTGACTCATGATCTCAGGGTCCTCAGATCAAGCTCCCTGTGCCACTGGGAGTCTGCTTGAGATTCTCTCTCATCCCCCACCCCCACACACATATGTGTTCACACTCTCTCTCTTTCCGTCAAACAAAAACAAAAAACTTAAACCTTTTCCTTTCTGATGGGGCATACCCTTGTGACTGAGATTCCAAACCAATTTATACTGAGATTTTTAGGGACCAACTGAGTTTTACCCAATCTACATGAATTTATATTTCAGCAGTAGTCTTGAGAAAAGTCTTAGTCTCTCATCCTGGGGACAGATAAGGAGGCCAGAAATGGAGATGTAAAAGGCCGCTGACATCCCCTAATATGACATTTTGATAGACTGTCTAGCTTATCTGTGTAAAGTCCAACCTTAAGAGTGACCTTATAAAGAACCAAATATAGTCCCAGAAAGTCTGAGAGCTCCTTTCTTCAACAAGTAGACTGCTGTGAAACCCATAGAATGGCCAGAGTTATGGTTTGGTACACTCTTATTCTCTTTGAGATATTATTCCTTTCATTCCATCTCCAGGCACTTCGTTAGAAGATGGTAATTCCTTCTAGGAAGGGACTCCCTGACCATCTTCACAGGTACTTAGGTTTTGTTTGTTCCAAACAAATTTCTCTGTTCCAAATACATTTTAGGTAAATACTTGCTCACTCATCCCTAGCAGAATTTATATAACAGAAATTCTGAAGTCTTGGTTGTAGAACCAGGACACAACATCAGTATTACTCTTTATATGCTCACCCCTTGGTGAGCCTGTAGTGTATACTGTGCTTGTCTAGGAGACCAAGAGTGGGACACAGACCTTTCTGTAAAAGCAGATTTGCTGCCACCTACCTTCCCATCACAAGGAGCTCTGAGTCATACAGTATGGAGAGCCAACCACACTCTGCAGGCCCACTGTGTGACTTTGGCTAGTAGATTACTTAACCTTTATTAGCATTGTTTGATGTGTTTATCTTTAAAATGGGACTGTAGCATCTACCTTATAGGGTCCTTGCAAAGATTTAAAGCATTATGTGTATAAAATGCATAGTTTGGTATACATGTTCAAAGCTAAGTGAATGGTAATTCCCCTGGCTTTGATTTTTGCTTTGGTGTGGTGTCTCTGATTCTGAAGGCACTTAAAGTCAACAAAACATCTTTTTTCCTTTAAAGATTAAATGTTCTCAAGGTTAAAATACGTTAACAAATTCTAAAACTAGACAAATTCATTTTTTTGAATCATTACTGAACATCTTAGAATACTTCATATGCTATGATAGAATTTGTAAGTTGCAGATTCTTGCCACCATGGCAGGAAGCCCAAGGGCCCCAAGTGGCAGGGCCTCATGTAGGGTGTGTCACAGAACAGGGGCCATGTGTCTTGCCACCCAGGGCCCCAACCCGGACTGACTGCTCTCCAGGCAGGACATCTGCCCCTGAGGCTGGAACTGAGGCACCCAGAGGGGAGCCTGGGGCTCCCTTGTTTACCTGGCAAGACACCCGTCAGTCCTCCAGCGGGGGTTGGGCATCTTTCCCACTGGCTGGAGTGGAGCAGCCATGCGGGCCTGGGGTTGGTTTGTTCTTTTCACTTCTTTTCTCTTTAAACAAATACCTTGCATGTATTTATTTATTTTGTAATTAAAGTGAAGTAAAATGCAAAAAAAAAAAAAGAATTTGTAAGTTGTATCCAAAGGGTACCTGTTCATAAAAAAATGATTTTGTATTTGATTTTGAAGGGTAAAGAATGAATCACATGATCTGACATCTTTCCTTCATCAACTCTGAATCACCTAGAGTCAGGAAGGATAAATCGTAACTGAACAAAAAGGAGTTATTGGCCTCAAAGTTCTGAAATTGATAAAGTTAGTCTTTGGTATGCTGATCTCTCCTTTCTGCTATGTCCAGTGACCTCATTGTTTCTCCTCTTCTTAAAAACTCACTAGAAACTGACAGTAGCCAATATTTAAATACCAGACATTGTATGTTGTTCATTTTCTCCTCTTTCTCCTCTTTGCATTTTCAGCTTTATGTATATGAATAGAAAGAAGATTCATGCCTGATTAAAGGTTATTAGAGCCTTTTTCATGCACTATAAGAACATGTTTACAGTAAAAGGGAAGCCCTTTCCAAAGCCCCTAAAATTAGCCTTTAGGAAGGAATATTCAGATTTTATTTTTCTTTTTTATAGACAACAATTTTTTAACCTGTCTAATTTAAAAGATAAACAGATTTGAATACAAGCATGGATGCTTTAAGAGTTATGCATGCCTCTAAAAAGACTAAGAATGAATTCTAGGACAGGTGGCAAACACGTAATGTTACTTGCAGCCAGTCTAGATATAGAATAGCACAGCTGTTATATAGCTTCAATAACTGTGAAATTAGAATACAATTATTAAATATGAAATGTGAAAAAATAAGACAACAAATGTGAATATGCTTTAAAAGCATGTTATACCTATGGGACTGAAGCAATGGAGTTCTCATGAATCAGAAACCATCATGTCTATGAGCAGTGTGGAGTTTTGAGAACATCAGGAACAGTTCCTCCTTTTCATTTGAAAGTAAGTGAAAAGACAGTAAGCTTTCATTTTGCTGCAGTAAATACTATTTATTTAGGTAATTTGGGCAGTAAAATTACACAGTCACAATAATTGCTTTAATGACCCACTTGGGGTTTTTGGACACAAATTGTTTCCAATAAAAAGGAATTTATTAAACGGAACTCAGTATTTTTAGATGAGCCCATTTAGATGAGTTTGTTTACATTTTTGGGATAAATCACAAAAAGAAAATCATAAGAAAAGGCATTGATTATTGTCAAGGGTAAAATTGGGACTACTGAAAGGATGAACACTGCAATATTATTAGATTAGGTTTTCTTGTTGATTTTGATTCTAAGGGCTTACTATTTAAGTTCAATCTTTTGCCTTGTTTGGAATTGTGCTTATGTGGATATATCTGGTGAATGTGCTTCTAGATATGCATGCAGGTCTTATGAATTTCACTTATATTTGAAAAATGCAAAAGTGCTTTCATTTATGTTTATTTGTGTGTGTCTGTAGCAATAGGCAAACTTTTCAAAATAATTAGCTTATGGAATAGAAATGTAAGAATGTAGTGCTTGCTTTGGCAGCATATATACTAAAATCACTGCACAAGGATGACACGCAAATTCATGAAGCATTCCATATTAAAAAAAATGTAAGAATATAAATATTCATATTAAACTTCTAGGGTTTTTTTCCTAGACATTTGGCCACTAGCTCTCTATATATTCAATATATCAAAGAGGGGCAAAATAGTGGGAATCTTGTGCATTTAAGACTGCAGGTAAGACTTCTTATAAACTGGAGATTTTAAAGACTTTTGGCTGTAATTATACTGACCTCTCCACAAGCAACTGTTTATACAAAGAGAGGGCTAATCGTTCACTTATTCAATATGTATTGAGCACACTGAGCCCCAGTCCTTGACCATAAGGAATGTAGAGTTTAGGGAAAGCGACAAAAAGACAGTGGTTACAGATAAGATCGATATTCTGTGACAACGTGACACGAGATACATGATCCAACTATTTTAGGGAGTCAAGAAAGACTTCCAAAAAGTAAAATTTAAAATAAAAAATAAGGGGGAAGAGGACATGAAGTCATTATAAGAGCTTGAGGTAGAAGTTACGGATTGCAAAGGCTCAGAAAGCCTTCAGAAAAGTGTGTGGTGTTGAAGGGCAAGTGGCAAATTGAGGCTGATGAGAAAAGGGGACCAGGTCATGAGAGGTCTTAATAACTGATCTAAGTAATTAGAACTATATCCTGTGGCAATGGCAATTCCTTGAAAGATAATAAGCAGAGAAATGATATGACCAGGCTGGACCCTTAAAAAATCACTCAGGATGCCTTGTGGAAAACGGATTATTGGGTCTAGAAGTTGAAATGAAGGATAAAGTGCTTTGAGGCTGTGTAATTTGGGAAAGAATATTGGTCACCAGAAATGAGATTGTGTGCTGGTGGTACCAAGAAATACATACATCTCAAAGATGTCACATATGGAGGTAGAATCAAAAAGTCTTTGTGAGAGATTGAAGGAAGGGAATAAGAAAAAAAAGTAAAAACCAAATTCATGCCCAGGTTCCTGGTTTAGGCAACTGGGTTTATAGTGGGTAGTGGTCAATGAAGCAAGTAGGATTTTAAGGGGGATAGTTCATGAGTCAGGATGATTCTACCTGTTACAACAAACGATCTCAAAATATCAGTGACAAAACACTGAGAATATTTTATGTTTCTCACCTCACACAGTTTAATGGAAAAAAAGGTTCCCTAGTTGGCCACTCAGGGATCTGGGGTCCTGCCATCATGTGATACTCCCATTTCAGAGGGCTCTGATTTCATTTGCCCTGCTAGAAGAGAGAGATTTTTATCATTATTTTAAGGCATTGGGATTTTTTAATAGCATTTTTTATTATCCTCACTAATACAGAGGTAGAGTGCTACTATCGCAAATACCTAAAGCACGTGGCAAAGGATAGTGGCAGGCAGCAAACGGAGTGGAGCCTGTATCAGAAATGGAAAAGATATGTGGCCATGTACTGCAGGGGCAGAAAGTTTGGATGAATTTTTTCCTGTAATAACTTGGGCAGCAGACTATATGTACCTCAAGTGAACTAGCCATGCTAGGTGGAATTTGTCAGATAAAATCTCAGTTGGCAGTAATTGGTGTTTGTGATTACCGTGGGCAAGTGGCGTGATGTAGACAGGCCCTCAAGAAACAAGCAGCTTTCAAGAGGCTTGGCTAAAAGTGAGGAACAAGGTAATATTGTCACTAGATGTGGGGTGGGGAGGGTGTGAAAGGAGATTTTATTTTTATCTTTTTATTTGTAAAGATTTATCTATTCATGAGAGACACAGCAAGAGAGGCAAAGATATAGGCGGAGAAGCAGGCTCCCTGTGGGGAGCCCAATGTGGGACTTGATCTCAGGACCCCAGGATCACCACGGAAGCCAAAGGCAGACGCTGAACCACTGTACCACCCAGGTGCCCCTGAAAGGAGATTTTAAAACATGAGAGGGTAAGAAGGGATATGTGAATGAGTCACAGGGGCTCGTTTTCCTTGGGTATTATGGGGAATCTGGTCTTATACCACATTTCAGCTCTGGCTTCATTTCTAGTCCTAAAAAAAATTATATAACTTGATTGTAAATTCCCATGAGGTTAAATTTTAAACTTCTTCAGTACTAGGGATGTCTTCTACTCCTGCATGTTTCCCAGGGCTAAATGCAGATTTGAACACAAGTGAGTGCAATACGTATTTTATTGGTGTTTAACCACTATAGACATTGAGATAGCTTAATTGGGAAATGAGATTCTGAAGGAAATATGTGGTATTAGATTTCAGAAATAGGAACCTGGGATATAAATTAGAAAAGAAAAAATTCCTATTTCCCAGAATTTTGATGAACATTACCAGGGAATTTTTAGAACATTCTTGTGTAATTACTTTTAATTTTAGTTTCCAGGCCACAAACAATCTCCTCAGTTATAAATATGCACTATATAGAATATAAAGCTGCATAGTTACACTGTGTGACAAAGGACTTAGATATTTCTGTAACTGGATTTTTATATTACCTTTTTATTTTTGCTTTATCTACTAATAGTATTCATACCAATAAACTACTACTAAGAGCATTTTCACTTTTATTATTGTCTAACTTTCACATTAGTTATCTAATCCTGACACAGCACTGGAAGATAGGCTAGGAAGATACATTTATTTCTATTTAGTGACAGATCTGGGATTACAATTCAGTGTTTCTGCTTCCCAGTGCAAGGATCTTGCACTATAGAAACTCAATCAGTGCATTTGTGACATTTATGTCATGTTAGTTCATATAGTCTTGCCAGTTTTTGTGTCTGCCTTCCTTTTCCTGGCTTCTTTGACACATTTGCAAAGAAGAGTAATTAATCTCACCTAAATAGATTTAACACATCCATCCAATATTTATTTGGTGGATTGCTTATAGATGATAAGGATTTGAGGGCCACCTTCCACCTGAGAAGCCCATTTAGGTTGCCTGAAAACTTTTTCATGGTATAGGGCTGGCATTTAAGGTCTTAATTCTATGTCCAGTCTCAGGATTCTCTGGGAACCACACTGCAGTGGCTGAACCTTAGAAGCACCACTGTTTTTAGCAATACTGTTCCATCAATAGGTGGGGACTGGTAGGGGACTGGTACTCTATGTGCCTCAAATCACCCAGTATTATTTGTTGTATGTAACTGCCTATATGCAAAGTTGATTGGCCACAGAAGAAGAGCATTCTAGGTCAAACTACTAGATTGGTTATCAGAAAAACAATTTTAGATAAGAGCAAAATTTTAAGAGATTGTACCCAGAATTGTATTTAGTTATATATATAAAAAAAAAAAGTGCATGTTACCAGCCGAAGTTATAATATGATAATTCTATTATTATTTTAGTAATGGTCAATCTGCATTTTAATTGTCTCCTCTCTTGTCAAATTGCAGATAATGACCTGTCCCTTTCATGAAAATAGAATAAAATATGCCTTTGGGAACAAAAAGAAAGGAACATGGTCTAATGAATTCAAATAAGTGGTGCTGAGTTGTTGAGTTCATACCCAATTCTGTGCTCTAAATGACATTCTTAGTGGTCATATCTTTTCAAACAGTACTTTTAAGTTATGGGGGGGGGAGATAATTAGTTGTCAGTTGTAGATATTTCCAGGTTTTTCATACAATTTTTTTCTCATGCCAATTTTGAACTAGGTCTTGCTCCCAATTTTAATAGACCTTGAAACAGTGCCTATATTGGTGTTAATCTTGCCCAGAGAATATCAAGTCTCCAGGAAAGGAATGTCCCTTACGAAAACAGTACATTGTTTCAATTAAAGAGATCAGGACTGATCAGTAGATATGCATTTTACAGTTAGATCTACCATCAGATAGCTATGTATTTTCTTGAGACAAATCACTTAACTCCTCTGTGTCATTTTTTCTCACCTATAAAATCAGAAAATAATGCCTGTGCCTTTTGCAGGAGTTCTAGCGTGTCAAATGCACATTTCAGTGGAATAAGTATTTGGAAAATATTATCTCATTCAACAAGCCCAAGGTTTATGATTATGTTCTATGTCCTATAATTCACTAGCCATCATGGACCTGGGATACTTTGAAATGTGGTACTCTTTTTTTTTTTTTTTTTTTAAGTTTCTATTTTCAAAATTGGCTCACAGCTTGGATATATTTGAGTAAAGCAGCTTTTCCTTATGGCCCCAATCATATGGCTCTTGAGCATATAGGGAAGAGTGTGAAAGAAGAGGGTGGGAAAGCATAACATTAAATATTCAAACTCCCTAGAGTGTTCTTGGCTTGAAGTGTTGTCTGTAAAAAGAAAAAAAAAAAAAAAAGGTGGGGTGTGGTGGGGGGAGCAAGAGAGAAAAGGAAAGAAAGGAAGAAGCCCAGAGTCTTTTCCCTTGTCTATTAAGACATTTTCTGTGGTCAGATTTACCTCCCTCAGTTTTTGTGTTTTATTTTCATTAAGTGCCACTAAGAAATTAGATTAGATTAAACTTTTATTAATCTCTCCTGAGCTCTGATTGAATTTGTATGCACAATCTACAGCAGATATCTGCCTTTAAAGAGAAGCCTCCTCCCCTCCATGCTTTCTATTATTGACTGCCCTGTTTAAAATTCTGCTTTTCATTTATGTCACCTGTGTATGGCTCACTCAAAGGATTGTTGAGGGAATGTGCCCTGTTTGGGAGTAAGTAGCTCAGGGAAGCAAACCTAGCAAGTAGCATTCAGTTTCTTAGATAATGGTGCCATCTTCCTGGCACTTATGGAGACAATGAAATATTCATGAGTTTCTTAAAGGCTTTTGGAAAGAATGTGTGCTGGAATGGAACATTAATGAGCCAGTATCTTCTGGTTTCATGCCAGTCAGGGGCTGTTAAATAATTAAGGTGTGACAAGCCAGAGTTTACACAGGAGGAGGTGGAAAGAAGCAGTCCTTCAGCATTGGAAATGTTCCCCTGCCATATTGAAATGAAGACCCATCTGGTCCAAGTTCTCTTATGTTCCTTGGAGTGCTCTCTTTAAAAACCTCATGCTACCCAATGCATTAAATTGTTTTTGCTAAAAACCTACCAAAGGAATGCTGAACTACTTCAGACATGTTTGGAAATCATTCGATTAGCCTTTATCATAATCAGCACTGAATTAGGCATTGGGGGAATAGAAAAGGACAATTGGACCTCAAGGTTGCCACCTTCTAATATCCCTGAACTAATTGGAAAGCTGTGGAAAAAATTACTCTGTGATCAGTTGTTAAATTGTGTAGAGCTTGAAATGATAAAGGGAGAGAGACACTGAGGACCCTTAGTCAAGAGGTTTTCATGGGTGATGGAAGCCTTATCTTGGGCCTTGGAGAAGATATTAGACTTGTATAAGCAGAGGAGAAAACAAGGGTTCATCTTAAGAGGAATAAGAGAATGAACAAACGTATAGAGAAAGGAATGCATAAAACTTGAAGAAAGTGAAAATATTCTGTGATGCTGTATCATCCATAGACATGTGGAAAATAACATTCCTATTTCACACACGCAAAAATATATAAGTAAAATGAGCCTATGTCCTATTTGGGCGAATGTTGGCTTACCACAACATGCAGACTCTGTGAAAGGGAAGGTGGCCTCCCAGAAGAGACTGACTCAGTGTTCCAGCAAAGTAGACAAATTGAACTCTGAGGACTTTTTATGTGTGCAGATCTTTCATATCAGATCATGAAAACAGACATTTTCACAGCTTTACATTAAATATGCAAAATCTCATGGTTCTTTCATAAGAGAAAATATTCATGCTGCTTCCCTTGGTCACCCATACATTATCCTCAGAGTTGTCAGTCTGCAGCTTTCTCTGCAACACTGGGCTTTGGAGATATTTAATGGCTGCATTTGCCTGTTTATATTTTCTGTTTTCGCTTGAACAACTAAACACTCGGCACAAAACACGAGGTTTTAAAAACCCATGTTTATCTCCATCTCTCTGGCTTACAAACTAGGTTAGAGAGAAATATGTAAATAAGAAAATTTAATAAAAGTCACCCATAGTCTTAAAAACACAGCTAATGTTTTGGTGAATTTTTATTTCACCCTTTTTATTCTTACCTTATATAACATGTGATCAGTTATTTACTTATTTATGTGTATGTGTATATGTATATATATGTGTGTATATTCAGTATAGTTGTAATCTTACCAAATATATAGTTTGTATCTTAATTTTCCCATTGTGTTATATTAGAAAAAATGTTTAAAAAGTATGCCATTTTCAAGCTATGCTTAATCTCCACATAACACACCATAATTTATTAAAATATTCTTTATTCTTGAATATTTGCATGTTCATAATATTTCATTATTGCAATTAACACTTTGATAAACACCATTTAGCATCAATGTATAATTCAACACTTATTCTCTCAGGGTGAATTTCCAGATGTAAGCTATTTGGATCAAAATATATCAACATTTTTAGTGATTCGAGCTTATATTGCCAAACTGTTCCCCTAAAAATACCAACTTATCATCTATTCAATGAAAGAGAAAGCCCATTTATTTCATAAAAGATTCATTGTCAACTTGAATATGATTTTTTAGGAAGATCTTAGTCAATTTGATAGGTGAAAATAATGGCATTGGTTTTATTGCATTGTTTATAAAGTTGAACATTTTCTTTTATTTGATGGGTATTTGTGTGGAGTGTGTGTGTGTGTGTGAGAGAGAGAGAGAGAGAGAGAGAGAGTTGTTTCATCATGACCTTTACTCCCTTTTCTATTTTTTGTAAGTAGGCTTTCATAGCTATTAACAACAATTGTTATTTTTATGGCCCCCATAAAACTTCTAATAATGATAAATGTGGTTTGAAAATTAATGAAGAATTATAGCCAGGACTTCTTTATACCAAAATTCGTATATCATAGGAATAAAATTGGAATCATATGATTTTTTTTAAAACACATTTTAAAATAGCTTCAAGTCACTACACATGAGCTTTAGAGGATGATCACTTTCTTTTAAGAACTAGTTTTATTTTCCCACCCCAAATCTATTTGTTGCTCTTCGTTACTTTATAACACAGGACTTTCCACATGGTAGGAGCTACTGAAATTCAGAAATAGCCTTCTAGAAGAAAATGCTTGTTTTTTGTTTATTTTTTTATTTACTTATTTATTTTTTTATTTGTGTGTTTATTTATTTATTTAAAGTGACAGCAGATGATACATTTCATTAGGGAGGAAGAATTGTTCTTTAAATGCATGGAAATATTTGATAAACTATTTTATCTTGAGAGTCTTTAACTTACTTGGTCATCTACCTTCTTCCCACAGGCCAGGGGTAAAGCATCATTCCCCAGAGATATGATAATCTCGCTCTTCCATTACCTTCTTCCTTCTCCACCATTGTCCTTCATGACTTATAGGGTTTTGGTGGCTTGTTCCTTCCTTCCTTCTTTCTTTTCTTCCTTCCTTCCTTCCTTCCTTCCTTCCTTCCTTCCTTCCTTTCTTTCTTTCTTCTTTCTTTCTTTCTTTCTTTCTTTCTTTCTTTCTTTCTTTCTTTCTTTCTTCTTTCTTTTCTTCCTTCCTTCCTTCCTTCCTTCCTTCCTTCCTTCCTTCCTTCCTTTCTTTTTTTTTCTTTTATTGCTAATCCTTCAGGGTAATAATCTTACTTCTGTTTTTCCTATGTCCCAGCTTAATATAAACTTCTTTCTTCAAATAAGAGAGAGGAAGGTTTTGCCCTTAAAATGTCATGTATATTTTTATTTTAGTAGCATCTAATCTGTAGAGTTGAGAAGCAGGATTCTTATTCTAGAATGAGCTGAATCATTCATTACAATATAGTGGAAGGTACATAGATAAAATGAATAATATATATACAAAATACAGATGATGTTACACATAAAATACATTTTATAAATGCATATAATATATATATAATATCTTTTCATATTAAAAGAGCTTATGCTTAGCTTCATGAATACAATCCCTGATGGATACAACCTAAAAGCATTGTTGTGATCTAAATACTTCATTGTAAAAGTTTAAAAAGTCATCACTTGTCAGGGAAATAAAGTCTCAGGGAGTAAGACTAGTTAGAATACAAATCTAAATGAGTTCTCCCTGTGTCTTAAGTAAGGTAACAAAAGTCATCCTTGGTTTTAGCCAGAATGGAGGGAGTGATAGTTTGGGAGATATGAATAGAAAGATCCGACAGTTTATCACATCTTAAAATGTCTACCATCTTTGGGAATATCAGAGCAAATACACAGATTAAAATGTAATCATATTCACAAAGAAATACTTCAGTACACACAAGAAAAAAAGTACCCTCATGACCAGTGTATTGTGGAGGAGAACTCATCCACAGGTGGATCAGTCTGGGAATCCACGTGATAGTTATTTTGCTCACAGGTTACTCAAGTAACTTCTTGTAAGCCAATTTTCTCAATAGGGCGAGTCCACAGAATTCTGTGGATGGGCTTTTCAGGATGTGTCTCTGTCCTATGTAAGGCACTGTGAGAGCTGGCCCCACAGTTGTTACCAACAGTTCTTGGTCACTGGCAATCAGCACAGCTTTTGGGGTTTCCCTAAGCATAAAATGAGGCTACTCTTGGTCCTGAGATTGCTTTTCTCCCTTTCCTTGCCCTTACCCCATTCTTGATTGCCCCTTCCTCATTGCTTGACTGTACTTGCTCACCCTAATTTTACTCAATCTAGTCAACTTGACCAGTCCTCTGGCTATTTCCTATTTCTAGAACCCTGGTTGCTGACCTCCAGCCTCACATTTATTGGCCAAACACCTCAGCTTTCCTCCCAGAATGTCTCCGGGGTCTAATTATTTTTGCAACATCTGCATAGATGCCACTCTCATCTAAGCCACACTGTCTCTCTCCTGGTTTGTTTCAGAGGGACCCCTCTAAAGATCTCTACCTTCCCATCATGCCTGTTACCCCCATTATTCTACTCCAGTCACAGTGACGACCTCCTCAGTATTCTTCAAACTTGCCAACAAACTCCTGTATTAGGGTCTTTGCAGTCTTGGTTTTCTCTGCCTGGAAGTTTTTTCCCTAAAAATCCTTATGACCAGGGGCACCTGGATGGCTCAGTTGAAACCTCACAACCATTTTTTCATATTCCTTAAACCTATTAGCAGATATTCTATCTCTGGCCTTGTATAAAACAGTAACCTATCTCTATTCCCATTCCTTGTGTCATCTTTTTTCATAATATGTCTCAATTTTTAAAAGATGTATTTATTTGAGTGAGAGTATGAGCAGGGGAAGGTGCAGAGGGAGAGAGAATATCCAAACCAACTCCCACTGAGTGTAGAGCCTCATGTGGGGCTCCATCTCACAAGCCATGAGATCAGGACCTGGGCAGAAACCAAGAGTCAGATGCTTAACCAACTGAGCCACCCAGGCACCCAACATACCTTGTCTTTGAACAGAACATATATATTTGTTGTTATCTGTTCTTCTAGAATGCAATCTCCATGAGGGCAAAGATTTTTAGCTTTTTAAAATTTGTACTATTTAATCTCCCAGTACTTAAGACAGTACCTGGTACAGGATGGCCCATAATGACTAAGTGGTGAATGAAGGAAAGTATGAATGAATAAAGGAATGCATGGTCTTGATACCTCTGTCTTACTTCCTTGTATTGGAAGTAATACATTAGGCCCCTCAAATGTTTAAGTATTGAGGAATTTCAATCTAACTCTCAGCATAGTTTTCTAGAAGGGAAAAATAAATACACAAGACAGTTCACAATGTCAGAAGTCACCAGATGCCTAAGAGATGAGTATTTCTGGGATGGTATATGTATTGCCTCATACCTTATCTCATCCTGCTCATTGAGGCAACTTAGGATGAGAATGAAGTTAGAAGATAAAGAAAGGAGGGGGAGGGGCAAGATGGCAGAAGAGTAGGGTCCCCAAGTCACCTGTCCCCACCAAGTTACCTAGATAACTTTCAAATCATCCTGAAAACCTAGGAATTCGGCCTGAGATTTATTTTTTATTTTTATTTTTATTTTTTTTAATTTTTTTTAAATTTTTATTTACTTATGATAGTCACAGAGAGAGAGAGAGAGGCAGAGACACAGGCAGAGGAAGAAGCAGGCTCCATGCACCGGGAGCCCGATGTGGGATTCGATCCCAGGTCTCCAGGATCGCGCCCTGGGCCAAAGGCAGGCGCCAAACCGCTGCGCCACCCAGGGATCCCCGGCCTGAGATTTAAAGAGAGAACAGCTGGAATGCTACAGTGAGAAGAGTTCACGCTTTTATTAAGGTAGGAAGACGGGGGGAAAAAAGAAATAAAGAAACAAAAGGCATCCAAGGGGGAGAGGCCCCCCGAGGAGCTGGGCTAAGGCTGAGGGGAGTGTCCCCAGGACAGGAAAGCCCCGTCCTGGAGAAGCAGGGGCTTCACCAATCTTCCCGGGCCTAAAGGTGCTTGCAGGGAGTCGCAGGAGGGGCGGGGATGCCCTCAGGCTCCCTGGGACACTAACAGAGGACCTGCCACCCTGGGGAGAGCACGCCGAGCTCCCTAAAAGGCTGCAGCGCAAACGGCTGGACTCGGGAGCAGCTCAGAGGCGGCTCAGCGCAGAGGGGGCTGCCCGGCCAGGAGCGCGATTCCAGCAGTGCAGGCCCCGGAGCCCAGGAGCCGGGGGACACAGCCCAGGATCCCGTGCTCCCCCCGGGACAGGCAGAGGCCGGGAGGGCCCAGGACAGCGAGGATGTTCCTGCCCCCCCGAGCTGTGCAGATCCGTGCTCTGCCCCCGGAGCATCCAGGCCCCTGTGGACTGGGAGCTGCGGTAGTTACTGCTGGAGCTGACTCCAAGGCTAGAGAGCTGGCCTCCACCACTAATGTTGTTCCTCCTGGGGCCTCACAAGATAAACAGCCCCCACTGAGAATCACAGTGGCCTCACAGGATAAACCGGATAAACAACTCCCACTGAGCCCGGCACCAGGCAGAGAGCTGAGCAGCTCCCCCAAGTGCTCACACCTGAGAATCAGTACAGCAGGCCCCTCCCCCAGAAGACCCTCTAGACCAACAGGGGAAAAACAAGTTATTGACCAAAGAGCACTGGAAAGTTCCAGGGATTTACAGTATATAGAATCAGAGGATACTCCACTTGTTTTTTTGTTTTCTGTTTGCTTCCACCCCACCTTATTTTTTCTCTTCTTTTTTTTCTTTTTCGTTTCTTTTTTCTCTTCTCTCTTTTTCTCCTTTTCCAATACAACTTGTGTTTGGCCACTCTGCACTGAGCAAAATAACTAGAAGGAAAAACTCACCTGAAAAGAAATAGAAACAGTCCTCTCTCCCACAGAGTTACAAAATTTGGATTATACTTCAATGTCAGAAAGCCAATTCAGAAGCACAATTATAAAGCTACTGGTGGCTCTAGAAAAAAGCATAAAGGATTCAAGAGACTTCATGACTGCAGAATTTAGATCTAATCAGGCAAAAATTAAAAATCAATTGAATAAGATGCAATCCAAACTAGAGGTCCTAACAACGAGGGTTAATGAGGTAGAAGGACTAGTGAGTGACATAGAAGGCAAGTTGATGGCAAAGGGAGAAACTGAGGAAAAAAGAGAAAAACAATTAAAAGATCATGAGGATAGGTTAAGGGGAATAAATGATAGCCTGAGAAAGAAAAATCTGCGTTTAATTGGGGTTCCTGAGGGCGCCGAAAGGGATAGAGGTCCAGAATATGTATTTGAACAAATCATAGCTGAAAACTTTCCTAATCTGGGAAGGGAAACAGACATTCAGATCCAGGAAATAGAGAGATCCCCGCCCCCTAAAATCAATAAAAACCGCTCAACACCTTGACATTTAATAGTGAAGCTTGCAAATTCCAAAGAAAAGAGAAGATCCTTAAAGCAGCAAGAGACAAGAAATCCCTAACTTTTATGGGGAGAAGCATTAGGATAACAGCAGACCTCTCCACAGAGACCTGACAGGCCAGAAAGGGCTGGCAGGATATATTCAGGGTCCTAAATGACAAGAACATACTATCAAGAATACTTTATCCAGCAAGGCTCTCATTGAGAATAGAAGGAGAGATAAAGAACTTCCAAGATAGGCAGAAACTGAAAGAATATGTGACCACAAAGCAAGTCCTCCAAGAAATATTAAGGGGGACTCTGTAAATGAAAGAGGAAGTCCAAGGGAACAATCCACAAAAACAGGGACTGAATAGGTATTATGATGACACTAAATTCATATCTTTCAATAGTAACTCTAGTGCTTTCTACACTTGATAGGTCTTCTAAACACAACATCTCCAAAGAAACGAGAGCTTTAAATGATACACTGGACCAGATGGATTTCACAGATATCTACAGAACTTTACATCCAAACTCAACTGAATACACATTCTTCTCAAGGGCACATGGAACTTTCTCCAGAATAGACCACATACTGGGTCACAAACCGGGTCTGAATCGATACCAAAAGATTGGAATCATCCCCTGCATATTCTCAGACCATAATGCCTTCAAATTAGAACTAAATCGCAACAAGAAGTTTGGAAGGACTTCAAACACGTGGAGGTTAAGGACCATCCTGCTAAAAGATGAAAGGGTCAACCAGGAAATTAAGGAAGAATTAAAAAGATTCATGGAAACTAATGAGAATGAAGATACAACCGTTCAAAATCTTTGGGATGCAGCAAAAGCAGTCCTGAGGGGGAAATACATCGCAATACAAGCATCCATTCAAAAACTGGAAAGAACTCAAATACAAAAGCTAACCTTACACATAAAGGAGCTAGAGAAAAAACAGCAAATAGATCCTACACCCAGGAGAAGAAGGGAGTTAATAAAGATTCAAGCAGAACTCAACGAAATCGAGACCAGAAGAACTGTGGAACAGATGAACAAAACCAGGAGTTGGTTCTTTGAAAGAATTAATAAGATAGATAAAACATTAGCCAGCCTTATTAAAAAGAAGAGAGAGAAGACTCAAATTAATAAAATCATGAATGAGAAAGGAGAGATCACTACCAACACCAAGGAAATACAAACGATTTTAAAAACATATTATGAACAGCTATACGCCAATAAATTAGGCAATCTAGAAGAAATGGATGCATTCCTGGAAAGCCACAAACTACCAAAACTGGAACAGGAAGAAATAGAAAACCCGAACAGGCCAATAACCAGGGAGGAAATTGAAGCAGTCATCAAAAACCTCCCAAGACACAAGAGTCCAGGGCCAGATGGCTTCCCAGGGGAATTCTATCAAACGTTTAAAGAAGAAACCATACGTATTCTCCTAAAGCTGTTTGGAAAGATAGAAAGAGATGGAGTACTTCCAAATTCGTTCTATGAGGCCAGCATCACCTTAATTCCAAAACCAGACAAAGACCCCACCAAAAAGGAGAATTACAGACCAATATCCCTGATGAACATGGATGCAAAAATTCTCAACAAGATACTAGCCAATAGGATCCAACAGTACATTAAGAAAATTATTCACCATGACCAAATAGGATTTATTCCTGGGAAACAAGGCTGGTTCAACACTTGTAAAACAATCAATGTGATTCATCATACCAGCAAGAGAAAAGCCAAGAACCATATGATCCTCTTAATAGATGCAGAGAAAGCATTTGATAAAATACAGCATCCATTTCTGTTCAAAACTCTTCAGAGTGTAGGGATAGAGGGAACATTCCTCAACATCTTAAAAGCCATCTCCGAAAAGCCCACAGCAAATATCATTCTCAATGGGGAAGCACTGGGAGCCTTTCCCCTAAGATCAGAACAAGACAGGGATGTCCACTCTCACCACAGCTATTCAACATAGTACTGGAAGTCCTAGCCTCAGCAATCAGACAACAAAAAGACATTAAAGGCATTCAAATTGACAAAGGAGAAGTCAAACTCTCCCTCTTCACCGATGACATGATACTCTACATAGAAAACCCAAAAGCCTCAACCCCAAGATTGCTAGAACTCCTACAGCAATTTGGCAGCGTGGCAGGATACAAAATCAATGCCCAGAAGTCAATTGCATTACCCTACACTAACAATGAGACTGAAGAAAGAGAAATTAAGGAGTCAATCCCATTTACAATTGCACCCACAAGCATAAGATACCTAAGAATAAACCTAACCAAAGAGGTAAAGGATCTATACCCTAAAAACTATAGAACATTTCTGAAAGAAATTGAGGAAGACACAAAGAGATGGAAAAATATTCCATGCTCATGGATTGGCAGAATTAATATTGTGAAAATGTCAATGTTACCCAGGGCATTTTACACGTTTAATGCAATCCCCATCAAAATACCATGGACTTTCTTCAGAGAGTTAGAACAAATTATTTTAAGATTTGTGTGGAATCAGAAAGACCCCAAATAGCCAGGGGAATTTTAAAAAAGAAAACCATATCTGGGGGCATCACAATGCCAGATTTCAGGTTGTACTACAAAGCTGTGGTCATCAAGACAGTGTGGTACTGGCACAAAAACAGACACATAGATCAATGGAACAGAATAGAGAACCCAGAAGTGGACCCTCAACTTTATGGGCAACTAATATTCAATAAAGGAGGAAAGACTATCCACTGTAAAAAAGACAGTCTCTTCAATAAATGGTGCTGGGAAAATTGGACATCCACATGCAGAAGAATGAAACTAGACCATTCTCTTACCCCAAACACAAAGATAAACTCAAAATGGATGAAAGATCTAAATGTGAGACAAGATTCCATCAAAATCCTAGAGGAGACATAGGTACAGCCTTTTGAACTTGGCCACAGTAAATTCTTGCAAGATGCATCCATGAAGGCAAGAGAAACAAAAGCAAAAATGACTTCATCAAGATAAGAAGCTTTTGCACAGCAAAAGAAACAGTCAACAAAACTACAAGACAACCTACAGAATGGGAGAAGATATTTGCAAATGACCTATCAGATAAAGGGCTAGTTTCCAAGATCTGTAAAGAACTTATTAAACTCAACACCAAAGAAACAAACAACCCAATCATGAAATGGGCAAAAGACATGAAGAGAAATCTCACAGAGGAAGACATAGACATGGCCAACATGCACATGAGAAAATGCTCTGCATCACTTGCCATCAGAGAAATACAAATCAAAACCACAAGGAGATACCACCTCACACCATTGAGAATGGGGAAAATTAAGAAGACAGGAATCCACAAATGTTGGAGAGGATGTGGAGAAAGGGGAACCCTCTTGCACTGTTGGTTGGAATGTGAAATGGTTCAGCCACTCTGGAAAACTGTGTGGATATTCCTCAAAGAGTTAAAAATAGATCTGCCCTATGACCCAGCAATTGCACTGTTGGGGATTTACCCCAAAGATTCAGATGCAATGAAACGCCGGGACACCTGCACCCCGATGTTTATAGCAGCAATGTCCACAATAACCGAACTGTCGAAGGAGCCTTGGTGTCCATTGAAAGATGAATGGATAAAGAAGATGTGGTCTGTGTATACAATAGAATATCACTCAGCCATTAGAAACGACAAATACCCACCGTTTGCTTCGACATGGATGGAACTGGAGGGTATTATGCTGAGTGAAATAAGTCAATCGGAGAAGGACAAACATTATATGGTCTCATTCATTTGGGGAATATAAAAACTAGTGAAAGGGAATAAAGGAGAAAGGAGAAAAAATGAGTGGGAAATATCAGAAAGGGAGACAGAACATGAGAGACTCCTTACTCTGGAAATGAACAAGGGGTGGTGGAAAGGGAGGTGGGCTGGAGTGGGGGTGACTGGGCACTGAGGGGGGCACTTGATGGCATGAGCACTGGGTGTTATGCTATATGTTGGCAAATTGAACTCCAATAAAAAAATAAGAAGATAAGGAAAGGAGACAAATGGAAACCAAGATCAGGAAAGGATGGAGTTAGTGCATAGAACTGCAGGCAGATGTTGCCATCTGGCTTTAATTGTCCTGGTTTATTTATTTATTTATTTTTTTAAACCAAGACATTTTTTTTTAATTTTTATTTATTTATGATAGTCACAGAGAGAGAGAGAGGCAGAGACACAGGCAGAGGGAGAAGCAGGCTCCATGCACTGGGAGCCCGATGTGGGATTCGATCCCAGGTCTCCAGGATCGCGCCCTAGGCCGAAGGCAGGCGCCAAACCGCTGCGCCACCTAGGGATCCCAATTGTCCTGGTTTAAAAGCAAAGAGGGAATATAATCAGCTCAAGATTTGCAAGTTCTGTGAAGGCAAACAATACCAGGCATGTGATTTGCTGCCTTTCCACACTCGTCCTTATTAAAGCCTTTTACATTAGAAATTGTTGCATCATTTCCTGCTTTCCCTCACAACTGGTATGCTCCATGATAGGTACTGAGCTAACTACTTTATCCCCATTGCAAGGTACACAGTTTGGTTTTAATAAATGTTTGAGAACAAAGGAATGAATGGATGAATCAATTAATGTTGAGTTAAGAGGGCGAAGATATTTTAGAGCCTGTGCTGAGACAAAGTGTTTAATGAAGCTGGAGCAGTGACTCAGAACAGGTCAGCTCCAGGTTTAAGTGAATGGTGGATACATCATCGTAAGTTCAAAGACAGTACAAATATATTGAATAAAACTCAAATAATTAAATGGCTTTCTGCTCTGTAATGCAGGTCTGGCCAGTTCAAGGGAGACTCTGATTTTACACATCAGTATATTGATGTGAAAGTTCTTGATGAAGGAGTAAAATTTAATCAGCATTGTTCTTAGTTTTGGAATTCTTGCTCATACTAATGTGTTTCAGGCACTGAGTGCTACCTGCCCTCAGAAACAGTGGACTTGGGCTTAACATGGGTGTCTGAACCCTAACCCTGAATTTTTCTTCTGCCTAGCTTGAGTTTTGATCACCTTCATTATTAATTTATTGAGAAGCTAACTTTTAGCAAGCATTTTCTAGATATTTGAGGTAAAGTGAAAGATCCATACCCTGCCCTCACATAACTCATGTTCATAGAGTACTGGACAAATTTGGTTGGATATTTGAAACCTTCCTATAACCTATGGCATAACTGCTTGGGGAACTCAAGTCTCTTGCCAGTCTACAAAGGTACTACTACTTTTTGACTACTAAGATATGAGTTTAAGCTACTAACTCAACCCAGAGCCTTTCTTTCTTCAGGGCTGGCCTGTCATGTCAGATTTCCCAGGACTCAGCCTGAGAACCATCCCCCTGGTCAAGTGTCTTATCATTCAGAGGATCTTTTTGGGCATCCCAACCACTGTCATCCTCAAGATCATTCTCCTGCCCTCCTGGCCTGTCTCTCTGTTTCTGTAGCAGACAGTATGGTTTTCTGTATTTGAAGAACAGGTTGAATTCAGCAGAACTTAGCCTTGATACTTCTCAAAAATGTGACCTTGCAAAATTATTTCATCTCTCTAATCCACAGTATGTAAATAGGAAAAATATACCTTCATACCTTCTTCTGAAGGTTTCCGTGACCATCAAAGAAGATGAGATATTGTTTAATCACAATGCCTCTTACAGGGACTCTTGTTTTCTTTTCTCAGTTCCTATGGCCAGTAAACTATGCCTGGAGGAGGAGCCAAGTAGAAGCCTAGGTAATATGAAAGAGTCCATTGAATTCTTAAATTGAAATTATTCCTCTGAAGAGTAACTTTAAGTAAACTATTGAAAGCAGTAATTTATTAGTAATATTTGGGACAGAGTGACCTTGGGAAATGTAGTGTAGTTTTCATAATCACTCTAGATTATTGTATTCCTTTTACACTTCAAGATATAGTGACCTATATACTATATAGACAGAAATTTACAATAATGGAGAATCACCACAACTATTCATTGTTTTTAATCCAAGTCCATCAAACTGCTGTAGCACTCATGTAAAATAGTAACTAAACATAAAATGACAGAAAAATGCTTTTTTCAAAAAAAAGATAATTTCTCTCATATTTCCTTGAATAATGACACTGTGTGTGTGTGTGTGTGTGTGTGTGTGTGTGTGTACAGCCCTGAAGTTTGGGACGTCATTGTAGCCTTTAACTATTGATTTGCATTTGAAGTCCTCCAAAGAGTGTAGTCTAAAGTGCCAATTTAGTTATATTTTTATTCAGTCAATCCCCCACACTTGCTCACACTTGCTATTCCTGAGGCTATGAGTCTTTATTAAGGTTATAAAATGCTTCGACCTTCATAAAAGGCACAGTGACTTCCCTTGAGGTCCAAAGCATTAATGATGAGGTGAAATGCAAAATCATTATCTGAGGGCAGCATCTCTCCTACCACAGAAGCTATTCAAATCATCCGATTGAAAGGCAAACCTACCCAAAAGCTAATAAAGAATTTTCCCTGGCAGTTGAAATATTGGACAAATTGCTTTTCAATCTATGATAGGATGTTAACTGGGTGACAGCCAAATGATGCTGCTGGTTCACTATATTCCAGCTCCACAGCTGGGTAATTGATGGTCTTTGGGTCCAGAGGTCAAAAGTTGTTGGAGACTTTGCAATGAGAAACTTAAGAGTGGAAATGGGCTAGGGGTGAGTGTTTATTACTTGCCATTGTTTCAGCACCAAAGCTCTAAGAGGAAAGCCATGCTTCATTCAGGGTCAGTGTCACATTTGCATTCAAGTATTCATGAAAAACTTGTAAGTGCATCAGTGGAAAATTGAATGCTGACAACATGAGAAAATGTCACTTATATGAAAACCATCATATAAAGACAGGGTCTTACCTCCATCTCTTCTCAAACAGAGAGCTATGTGCACCTATGTATATAACACCCATAGGTGATGCTGGTGACAAATAAGTGTCTCTAGAAAAATCAGTCTTCATTTCATCCTAGATTTGAAGGCTATATTAAAAAAGAGCCTCAAGTATTTAAGACTAGAACATCCATGTTGACCAGTATTTACCCTACCTTCATATATTGAAAATCATTCTTTGCATGATGAAAAAAAATGAATTCTTCATAAATATATCAAAATCCAAACTCCATATAGTCCTTATGTTTATTATGAAGTAGATGTTTTTGGGCTTTGATTATGTAACATAATGATTTGATGTATGATATCAGAGACAAAGAATGTCCTGGTGGAAAGGGATCTAAAAATTGTCTAGTTCATCTAGTTCCTGAGTCCACAGAGGATCACCAGTCTATAGATGGTAGAATTGTAGGTTGATAATCATGTTCAGTATTTCATAAAAGTTGCTGGAAATCATACATTTGCTGGTTGATGTAGGAATCAACTTTATTTGCTTTTGACTGGCTTGATACCAACTCAGGACATAAGTAATACTATTATGGGTGTTCTCGCTGCTATTCAGAAGCTCTGGTTAGCAGTAAAGTAATTTATGAGAAGTATATAAAATCTGGGTTTTCTGTTCAGGCTAGCCAACTAAACTTAACCCTTAATGACTATGTAGTTCTTGATACTGTTGAAGCATTTTCTTATATAAATTAGGCATCGAAAGCACAAGAAACAGTGCTGGCATTTGATTTGACAGCATGTATATTAAAATTGGAATGATACGAAGATGATAAGTGTGCCCCTGAGTAAGGATGACATGCAAATTCATGAAGCATTCCATAGGTTTAAAAGGAAAGGCTGTTCTAACATACTATTTTTGTACTGGAATTTTCTAACTTGTAATACAGAATTTTCCTTTTGGCCAATAATCAGTATTTCTCCATAAGTCACTTAGACATTGGTCACTTGTAAGAAATTTAAACTAATCATTATAACAGATTGAAAAAAGAATAATTGTACTGAAATTAACTTATCTTCATTTGGTTTTAATTTTTAAATGTTTGTAAAAGGAGAAGGGATGAGGAAGAGGAGTGGGTGATTCTTTTCTTAAGTATAAAATAAATGAACATGCATTGGATACAGAAACAAAAACATAAGCACGGGACTAAGAAATCAGGAGATCCAATTTCTAGCAATGACTTGGTCAATGACTATAGCAGTTTTAAAAAGTCGTTTTATTTAAGTTTTTAATTTCTAGCCATATCGGATAATCTCTAAGCCTCTTCCAGTGATGCACTGCAGTGATGAAGCTACATTTTTTTTGTTGTTGATGTGCTTCTTCTTCTCAAGAAAGATATGTAGGAGATCTCAACCCTGGAGTTATTTATACTGGGACATTAGGCATATTGAATGTAGGAGGTCTGTTTCCTAAAGACTCAGCAATCTTGTTCCTCACTTTTGGGAGAGTAAGTATTTTTAAGAGCATGAGTAAGAGACTTCTAATAAAGAGGACTTTAAAGTAAATTTACCTTGATCCTGGTTAGACTATGGTATGCTATGAAGATTCAAGAAGTGAATTAAGTGAAGGCTGAGAAACATTTGAGTAATGCCTTCTAGTTGCTCCGGGCAGAGTATTTGAACTCTGGTTTACTGGAGGAAAGAGAAGCCATGAGAGTAGCTTAAAGAACTAGTGATGCTTAAATCTATCTCCCTCAATATTTCCTGCAATAAAATAAAGATAAATAGAAAAATATAAAGAAAAAGAGATCAACTGAACTACATGTGAACAACACACTCAACATTCTTGGAAATAGAGTATGGCTTAACTTAAAAATAACTGGAACCAAAGCAAAGAATAAGAAAAAAGAGAGAGAGAAAATAAAGCCACCTCCTAGCAAATGATCTCTTATGTTCTCACAATGCCACAAGATTTTAAGATCAAGCAAGAATTGTCAAAAAAAAAAAAAAAGTACAAGGAAGAAACAAGAACAGAGCTAACAACCAGAGCAAAGTTAAGCCAAAAACATTGCCAGGAAGAATCCATCTGAGTGTGTAAAATGGGTAAAGGGAGTCAAAAGATACAAGCTTCCAGTTTTAAAATAAGTCAGTTATAGGGATGTAATGTATAGCATGGTGATTAGAGTCAGAAATGCTCGATTGCATATTTGAATGTTGCTAAGAGAAGAAATCTTGCAAGCTCTCATCACAAGGAAAAGAATTCTCTGTGCAGTGAAAGTTGTTAACGGGACTTGTAGTGGTGATTATTTCATAATATATACAGATATTGACTCATGTTGTACACTTGAAACTAACAAAATGTATCATGCCTCAGTAATAATAAAAAATACAAGAGGAGGCAAAAAGGGAGTCACTTTAGAAAAAGAAATTAAATAAATGAATGTATAAACAGATTTTTACATCCAGCTAAGGTGTTTTTCAAATACTAAGACTTTTAAAAAATATATAAAACAGTTTTTAAAAAATTTACAGGGTACTGTTAATTTGAGGCATAGGATTTAGTGACTCATCACTTTTATAGAACACCCAGTGCTCATTACATCACAGTGCCCTCCTTAATGCTCATCACCCCGTTACCCTATCCTCCACCCATCTCCCCTCCAGCAACCCTGTTTGTTTCCTATAGTTAAGAGTCTCTAAATAATTTTAAACTCATAAAACAGAACACTATATATATATATATATATACATATATATATATACACACATATATATATCCTCCATGAAGAATTTATTAGATTAGTTTTATTCAATTAATAGATGAATGGGAAAACTTCACCAAATACTGATGATGGACTTTTTAATGTAGGTAACTATGGACCTATGACAGAAACTAGGTATATATAAACGAGGGTGGAAGGTGAACACACAGATACTATATTTTATGGCAAAGCATAAATAAAGCAACTAAATGAGTGGAGAAGACAGAAAGGAAGTTGAAAGGAAAATAAACTCATTGGTTGATGTATAGCGAATAGGTAGGATTTAAAGGTACTGTTAAAAACTAACAAACCAGGGCACCCTGGGTAGCTCAGCTGTTTAGTGCCGCTTTCAGCCCAGGGCGTGATCCTGGAGTCCCGGGATGGAGTCCCACATCGGGCTCCCTGCATGGAGCCTCGCTTCTCCCTCTGCCTATGTCTCTGCCTCTCTCTCTCTCTCTCTCTCTCTCTCTCTCTGTGTGACTATCATAAATAAATAAAAATTTTTAAAAAATCTTTAAAAAAACAACTAACAAACCAGAAAGTAAAGCTATAATACTAGGCTCCAAACTGAATTTTAACTCAAAACTCTTTTCCAAAGAAAATACAGAACAGAGGGCATTTAGAGGATATAAATTCAAAGTTAACATACAGTAGAATGAAAATATAATTCTTTCTGATTATCATTTTTTTAAAGATTTTATTTATTTGAGAGAAAACAGGGAACCCAATGCGAGGCTTGATCCCAGCACCCACAAGATCATGACCTAAGCTGAAGTCAGACTTAACCAACTGAGCTACCCAAGTACACCCCTAGTTATCATTTTTAGTTAAGGAGCAAATACACATTTTGTATTTGTAAATGTAGCAGGTATAATGAAATATACAGAACTATAAAATTATTGTGACAAAAATTGAGACATTCCGGTTACATGCACATATCAATCATATCAATAAATATGGATGAAGTTAGCTTATTTGTTAAAACAATGTGATTTTCACTCTGGTTTACATAGCTATGCCCAGCCATATGCTGTATGCAAGGGGAATAATTAAAGTGAGTCAGAAAAGCAAACAAACAAAACAGACAAAGGTATACTGAGCCCACAGAAACAGTAAAAAGAAGGGATGTGAACTTGATATCACATAAAGTAGTTTTCAAGCCAGAAAGCAATAAAATTGATGAGAGAGATGTTTTAGTGCTAAATATCATGGCTCAAAATGATAAATTTGTGAATATGAATGAACAAAAGAATACAGCAACCATGTTTATGTGGTAAAAAATGTAGAGCATAGATAACAATGGCATAATTATAGAAGTCGTTAGTATACCAATCTCAGATCAAGACAGATCAAGTGGACAAACCAAAAATTAAAGAGCCTGAAGACCTGAAGAACTTAATAACATAGATATTATCATTATATACCAAATTTTAGGCTTTGATAATAGAAAATACACTTTCTTTTCAAGTGCTTATGGAACATTTACAAAGTTATGCATACACCAGTTCACAAGGAAAACATCAAGATATCCTATAATGCAGAAATACTACAAAATACACTTTCTATTTATAATGCAATAGAACTAGAAATTATTAACAAATAAAAGAATTAAAAGGCCCTTCCACCAGGAATTTTAAAGAAATTCTTCTATTGAACAACTCTTAGGTGAAACAGAGACATACAGATTGAAGCTACAGAATTCAGTCAAATAATAAAAATACTACATATAAGAACCTCTGGGATATGCTGCAAGCAATGGTCAAAGAAAAATTCATAATACAAACACATCCACTAGTAAAAATTTTTTTAAATGAAAACTAATACCCAGCTCAAGAAACTAGAAGAAAACAAAGAAAGCTTAGGAAAAGAAATAATATAAAAAAAAGCAGGAGTTCAAGTAGATTGTAGGAAAACAGATTTGTGTGTGTGTGTGTGTGTGTGTGTGTGTGTGTGTTTATAAGTTTCCTTAGGATTGGATGTGGAGGGGTATTTCAGTGAGATACCATGTATTCTTTTGGATTTGAGGAAATTTTATGAAACACATAGAAAGCATTAGGATATAAAACAGTTATATATACTTTTAAATATAATATTTTATTATTTGAGCTGAAATTACTACACAGCAGCTCAGACCTACCCTAAACAGCACTTACACTAAAGGTGATGCCACAAGCAAACTGTTAATTCAGCAGCTGTCTACACTCACATGTGCAGATATGTGGATTTTTTTTTCTGTAATTCATGATTTTACCACTTGAAATTGGGCATGTGTGAGATTTCTATTACTTCAATTGTTTATACTGAAATGAGAAGAGGGTACTAATACCGTTCTGACCCCAAGTAGTGCTGTTGTGTTCATCTGTCACTGATAGTGTGGTGACAAGAGGAACACAATGGCCATTACTCTTGAGCAAATGAGAGGGGTTATCAATGCCACATTTCTTCAGTTATGTTTGGGGTGTAGAATTATATTCTCCTACCTTTCTTAAAGCCCAGTGTTACTCCACTTCTTTCCGAGGGGAAAAACTCTTCAATATGTTAGGTCTGAAATGCTACCTCACTCCCGTATTTTCCATGAAGCACTCCTGTGAAATGCCTTATTATCACAAACAATTGCATGCTAGCCGAGCCAACGTTTTGGATTGGATGGACTGCAGAAAGGATGCCTTATCTCATAGAATATTTCTACAACGAGGCTAAGAACAGTTGTGCTGAGGGTTGAGATTTTATCTTACGCATGAGGGCCCTGAGTATCCCAGGCTTTCAGAATGTCTATTGACTGTGCCAAAGAGTGAACAATTGTTCATTTTTAACAATTCCAATGCAGATACAGGAGTCTCTTCTTTAGACACATTACAGGTTGTCAATTCCTTCTGTGGTTAAATTAATATCTCCCTAAAATTTCAGCCCCCAAGAACAAAAGAATATGCTAGTTCTACAAGACTAGGCCTGAATTATATTTCCCTAGTCAGAAAAATAGTTTAATTACTTTATAAACTTTTCTCATTTAAAAGAAATTTATCCTGTGTCTTTGATGATTACCATAAATTGCAGCCATGCTTCTTCTAATATATTCTATTACTATTTGGTTCCTCAGAAGATTTAAAGGGTGCCAATTTCCTGTACCATTTATCAGACAATATTCAGCAGTGCTGTTTAGAGCAAACTTATAAAAATACAACTTAAAAAAGATTTATCATATTGCTTGCTTTTTAGCATGTTTCTAAGACCAGCAACCTAGTTTCTTCTTGCCTGCTTTTGACAAGAGTAAGCTTAATATTAAATATTAACTCTCCTCCCTATAAAAAGACATAGATATTATTTATTCAGGATACATTTGTTATGAAATTATTTAGAGATGTTCATACTCTACTGCAATGCCTGTATAAGGGTAATGCCTCCTTATTTGATTTGATTGTCTTTCACCATAAATTTTATTTAGCAGCCTTGTCACCTGTTTCTGCCTACACACACACTCACACAGAACCACTCCTTTAATATGTATCTCCTTTTGGTTCTGAATTTTGGTGAATACACCTGCTAATAGATCTTTCCTATTTTCTCTATTTGGCTGGCTGAGGAAGTTGACTCATAGGACCAATTCCTTTATTTATATTCTTTCTTTCTCACCATACCCCATCCTTCTCACTGAATATTGATAAAAACATGGAATTTTCTTTAGAGGGAGGAAAGTCCAGACTATGAGCTCTGGCCCAGCCCAGTGACTTCTGCATTAAGTCTTCTGGATGCCTGAATAAAATAAAGTGATCCTCCTGATGTGTGCAGGCCCCTGATCCTCTCAGGAAGATGAGAAGGGCAAGCTGAGCACAGGCCTTTTTAGATTAAGCCTGTATCATTGAGTAGAACCCGAAATCCTACGTGATCTGCAAACATATCCTAATCATTAAATTTGTTAGGGCTTATGAGGGGGCAGCTTTATGTTGCCTGAAGCTGTCTAAGTCTGGTTCCTTCAGAAGGTGGCACCTCTCTGAGCAAAGGAAGACGTGGAAAAGAGAAGCACAAAAATCTCATCTGTTGAACTCTCATTCTGTATCCAACACTAAGTTGTTTATTTACTTTTTTATATTAGTTAAAGTTATTAAATTCACACCGTAGTCTTATCAGGTAGACATTGTCATGAGAACATTCAAGATCACTCAGACCTAAGTGTCAGAGTTACAGCTGACCCCTCCTCCCTGCCAAGAAGAATAAATAAAATAAAATTATTATAAATAATAATAATATTATTATTAATAATAATATTATTATTATTGGCCCCGCCCACCACACACACACAGCTTTTCTGCTGGCCAAGGTGACAGAGGTCCTGGACCCACATCAGAACTGAGGACTGGTCTTATATTATGAATCTCTGTAGGTATTTACATTCTATTCTTCTAAAAAAAATTACATTCTTTTAAACATCTAGTGGAAATAGGTGTCCAATAAAATCAGGTGGTTCTTTCAAAAGTATAGAGTTGGGCTGGGACTCAGCTGTCTCCCTGGGTACCCCATACCTCTGCCCGCTGTGCAAAGGCATTGCCATGTAACTGAATTCTCTCCTGTTGCCCCCTCCAAATTTGGATGTCTTCCTGTATGTATTCTTTTCTTTCTTCCTATTGGCTAAGCTGAGCAGGACCACCACTGCTCATGAAACAATTTATTGAAGATAGCAGAGCCACTGTCCCTCTGGGTCTCTGAATCATGGCATTAGCTAGCCGCCCATTGCCCAAAATACCCATCCTGGACTGTTATATAAGAAACAGACCTTTTTATTTCTTAAGCCAGTGAAATAATGTTGGGTGTCTTGTGGCAGCAGAATAGCTTAGTCTATCCTAACCAGGGAGCACTCTGTTGATATGTTTTAATTAATTTACTTATAAAATTTTGCTGAGTAAAAATATGGTGCACTGTCAATAAATGTGTTTCATTGGTGAATTTATCCTGATAGTTAAATTGATATCTCTGTGCACAGCCAAATTAACTATCACAATGAATATAAAAAAGGGGGAAAAAGATTCTGTTAAACTTGTTAGTGGTTATTTTGTATAAAAAGTAACTGGTAATTTTGGACTGATTTTCCCTTTCTGTTCTTTTTTAAAAGTACATGTGGACTCATTGCCAGATTAAGTGTTTTCTCACCACATATAAGCAGGAATATTTTTATTCCTTTGCTGCCTCCCATTGTAGCTATGTCCTACATTGATCCCAAATTGTTTCTCCAGAAATATTAATAACAAAAACAAAGACAAATATTTCTAGCATTTGTGTTTATATAATCCATTTTGTTGATTCAATTTCTGTGAATCAACATCTGTGTCTTTTAAAATGTCACACCTTCTTTATTATTGATCAGTTTGGTGAAGTCTTACTGAAACTAGGGCAATGGGATATATCAACTCTCATTGGTTTTTTTTTTTTTTAAGATTTATTTATTTTAGAGATAGATGCAGACAGAGCATGAGCACACTGAGTGGGGGAGGGGCAGAGGGAGAGACTCTCAACCAGACTCCTTGCTGAGTGGGGAGCCTGATTCAGGGCTCCATTCCATGAGATTGTGACCTGAGCGGACACCAAGAGCTGGATGCTTGACCAACTGAGCCATCCAGGCATCCCATCTCTCATAGGCATTTCTAACTTCCTACATATAGGACATGGTTATTTTTAATAATAATTTTATTTTGGAATAATTATTGCAAAAAGGCATCATTTCAAACTTAGTATTTTTTCTTTCTTCATATAACAGCTTAATCCAGTGTCTCAACAATACACTTAAATTGTTTTCATGATCTTAGAACAGGTGGGCATGTATTAAGAAATGTCAGACTCCATCAGCCCTGCTGAATATAGATATTCCACGTGGTTATTTTCAGTATAGTAGGAGAGGGGAAAAAAGTCAATCTGTTAAAATAGCAAAACAGTAATATGTAACTTCAGTCTTCATCTCTCACTTATCCCAACTACAAATGTCTTCTCATTGTTTATATATCTACTTTTACCCTTCATGGCCTTGGCATTCTCAGCTGTGTGATGTAAGTTATGAAAATATATGATGGATTCTATCACATTTTAAATCAAAACCTATTAGATTTGAGAAAAAAAAATCTTTAACTTGGTCCACAGTGGACATGAGCAAACCCATGCTTTCATAACTTCAAGTTGTGGTGTTGTATGACTTCATCATTCTTGACACACAGACACCTTGGGTTTTTTTTGTTCTGTGTTTTGGGATTATCTGGTCAATTTTCCTTTTCAACACTTTAAATATTTCCCTGCCTTTAAGACCTTCTCCCTTATTGTTCCTTTTTCAGGAATACTTTTTCCACACTTTTTTCTACATTTCAAGTTAAAGGATGTTCCTTGAAAAAGGCTTTCCCCAACCTTCTAATTGCTAGCTTAATAGTCATTGATTCTCTGGAGTGAATATGTATTATTTTGTCTCCTCAGCATTCCTCTGTACAGAAATACCTTTCTGGAAACTTCTTCTGCATTCCATATCTGTTGTCTTTCCTAGAAAGGTCTTTTATGTCATTGTAAGCCCACCCCAACAATTACATAGTAGAGAGATGGACACCTTATTCGATCTGAGCACCCTCTTCTAGTCACAGTTGATTGGAAAAGGGGCCAGTCAGGGTTCTTCCATAGGATTCTTCAAACTGCACTTGTCATAATCAGTCTTTTCATGAGTAGCACTTGGTGTTCTTGGCAGCCTTGTCTCCACAATTTGGTGAAGTCCTAGACATCCACCATGGGAAAGAATGAGGCTGATTTGCAGAAAGAATCAGAGAAGAGAAAAGGAGAGTACCAGCAGCATTTGGGTGCCTAGTACTAGTTGTTCCAATTACAACATTGATCCTCTTAAAGATAGATCGACTTTATGAGATACTTCAGTCCCTCTGTTGCTTTTACTGATGTTAGTTTGAGTTGGATTGCTGTTATTACTGGAGGTTAGGATGGCTGATTTTAGTATGTCCTGAAAGATGTAAGCTCTGCAAGGTCACCCTCTCTGTCCAGGATGCCCAATCCTCCATTTCTTCAGAACAAACATCTTTGCGTCCTTTTGCAAAGGAGGCTCTATCTGCTGAGAGTATATTAAACTACAAAAGAATCACTACTAATTGTCCTACTTCTTTGATTTCTTTATTTTTCTCTAGACTGCAAATGTTTGTATGAAGGTTTTTTGTTTTGTTTTGAAATCCGGAAAGTGCCCAGACTGTGAAACTTAACTTAAATATGGGATTTAATACTTGTTTTAAAACCAACCACTCTAGACTTTGAAAATTCTCCTCCCCAAATGTGAATTCATATTTGAAAATAGAGTAAAAATTTTTTCTTCTAAATAAATATCTTTTGCTGATTTCTAGCATTTACTACTTACTTGATTCTGTCATCTTAGGCATAGTGGAGAAGAACTCAGCTATTTGGGCACATTTGCCCGAGAATATCTTGCTAATGAAGGATCCAGGAATCCAACTGAGCAATGTAAAAATGTAGGCTCTCCTGCTCTCTCAAAATTCCCACCCTGGGACTAAGATCTTGCCACCTCACCATATGCTTAGAATATTTCAGGGAGTAAAGTCAAATTGGAACCATGTTTCCTGCTGTTTCACCATTATTGTTTGTACAACAGATGCAGGCAATCCCTCAATGCCAGGAGAAACTAAGAGAGAACTGCTCTCATGACCATAGACAACAGAACATAATCTTAAATCCTTGCTTCAGAAACAACATAGACTATTATTTTGATCTTTGGAAAAAAATATCATTAATGTTAATATCTTTACATCATCCATTTGTAGATTAAACATAAGCCTTATGGAAATAAAAATTGGATAATTGGATGAGAGAATAATAGTAATAATGACATTAATAGCATGTAACTAATCCTTTATTGTTTACAAACCTCTTCTTAAGCCATTAACACAATTAATGTGTTCGTCTCACAAGAGGTCTCATTTTAGAGATGAGTAAAATGAAATTTAGTTAGAGAATGTGATTGAATAACTATTGCTAGATAATATACAGGGCATACATAGATAATATACAGGGCAGTTACATTTGAATTTGAGATAAACAAAATTTTTAGTTCAAATACATTTCAAATAGAGCATGCTCATCTAAAATTCACATTTATCTGGGTGTCCTGCATTTTTATTTGCTAATTCTGGCAACTCTAGATAAAACTAAGGTCACAAAGTTAGTAATGGGCAGAGCAAGAGATCCTTAACAAGAGGGAGAAGAGGGTGGTTGACACAAACTCTGAAAAAATGGTAGTATACACTAATATGGATTTATTGTCAGGACATTTCAGGAAACATTATTTCTTCACATTTCTTCACAAATTTTCAGGTGTGAAGCTAGTTTGAAATTATCTATGAATAGGAACCAGTTCTGATGGGCCTCTTTGAAATATGTGCCAAATACTGGCCCAGATAGAGAAAAGAATTAACCAGGCAGATTTCTTCACTGGTTACCTACCACAACCACTAATGACAGGCCAAAGACTTCTTTGAGTGCACTTTATGCTCTGGGATATTTATGGAGAACAAGTCCATTTTTAGAAACAATGACCAATGGATTTCGGGTCTCAGCTCAGACCCTATGAGAAAATAGATTGTAAAAAAGAACTTTTTGTGGACAAAAGAGAGGAATAGCATTTACTCTTTTGAATTCTTTGTGAATCAATATGGAAAGTTAAATCAATGAAACTATGGTGGAAGACTTTGGTAGGCTTCTTGGTTCAAGCTCCAGACCAGACACTTATAGATCTTACTAAGACCTACATATTTTTTCACTAATGTCAGTTTTAAGACTGCTAAGGCTAATACAAGAACAAAGATAAAAAGATAAGAGGCCTATAGCTTCTAGCAACAGAAATTTAAGTTCTTATTTCCAGAGTTAGCATTTATAGAGAAATTCTCAAAAGAAACATCGCATTTCTTTCTAGATGTGGTGAGTTCTGGAACTTACTTTAGAACTAGTATCAAGCTAGATAGAATTGGCCAGTGGTGGCTGGTTGTGTTACTTGACTGTAAGATACATATCATAGGCTTGGCTTAGCAAACACTTCCCTCTTTTCAGTGGGCATGTTCCCAGAACACCAAGAATAAGTGCCCAAAGGGAAGTCAGGACCACTGATAGTCTGGAGGAGTGGGACTTTTCCATCAGGTGCTGAAAACAGAGTACTCCCTCCAAGGAGGAAATCAACTGAATGATATTTAATAAACTAGCATCACTTTATTATGTTTTAGATGGATCTACCATTTCAGGCACTCACTCATAAATTTGAGTATTTCTAGAATAAAATAGCTTGCAAATAACATTCCGGGTGTGTGCTTACAGTGTCATGAGAAATGACCACATGTGCCTCTACAGCCTGTGTGTAATGAATGATACTGGTGAGAACTCATCAAGCCTCCATCTGTATGAGCTAAAACTAAGTGACAAACATTAAGAAGCTTAACACTTGACCACAACTGCAACACTGAAAAGCATTAATCCCCAGAATGGTTTTCCAAGGCAGTGCTAACATTTATATAAACTATGGACATATCTAAAAAGGATGGAATCACTTCTATCTAAGGAAATTAATTCCTGTATGTGATGGCGGAAAAAGCAGATTGAACTGCAGGTGGAAAATAACCAGATTTAATCCAGGGAGACACAGACATCACTGTTAAGGAAGATTCTTGGGAAAAGCTCCACTGAAGCCCAGACTTCATGGATTCTGAAGTACTATTCTCATCTTACTGGAATGCAGAGATCAATAAATACTGGTCATTTTTGGAGTCAAGCTGCTGTTCATTCTCCATAAATTATTCCCCATAAGTATTGCATTGTCAAAAAACAACAGATACTATCTCCTGCTTAAAACTCCTTCCTGTTGGGATTGAGTTTACTTGCCATTTGAGATGTAAGTTCCTTAACCTATTTTAGCATCCCTTTTTCGACTAGTTATGACAGAAAAGAAAGGTCTGATGGGATTTTACCACAGGTGCAGGTATAGTGCAAGGGAGCAGGTTGCAAATAAATTTTATCATAGGTTCTCTAGTCTTCATCACCCAGAAAGGTACAAAACAAGATCTTTCTGCCTTTTGCTGGAATAGTTTCACTGCCAAAGGCCATGGGCACTGCGATTGTTTGCCCCCAATCACAAGGAAGCAAAGCCAGGTGCATTCAGAGAAGTGAGGTGCCTGACCCTGAGACAGAGGATTGAATGCAGGGTACAAAATAGATAAATCTAGACTAGGGGCTGCATGTGATATGGACTAAAAATTCTTGTAAAACAATTTCAGTAGTTTCTGTTATTTGATTCCTCTAATATTTGACTCATTCCAATTGCATAAACAAAGTTCAAGCCAGTCCTGAGGAGGAAACGGTCTCTAATTTTGGCAGATAAAACAATATCCTCTGACTAAATGAAGACTTACTGGCATTGCCTGTTTTCTACCCTGAAGCCCAATTGGCAGACAGCAAGTCAGGGAAAACATGAACTCTGAAGAAAGGGTTTGGAGGTCTTTTTTCTCTTACTTCTTTATGAAACAGAGAAGATGAGAGAGGAGAAAGGATGTGTCATTAAACTGTGGGCCAAGGAAACATACATACAAGCATCAATCCAATGTACACTGGCTACTCAGTTGACAGTTCCTCTGAATGTGTTGTGTATCTCCTAAACCAGGAAGGGATATAAAGGAGCCAGAGATACCATCATTTAGGATGGAAAGTTTATGTGAAGCAGGAAGTTTATGTGAAGCAAAGGAAAAGGAGCTTATGGGAAATTTTTTAGAACAAAGGGATGAGATATTTATCCTTTGCCCAAATTCATTGAAACGGCTAGTGCTTTACCAGGCAGGTAAAGAGAACCATTCATATAGCTCAGGACCTTGCATCTTGAGTAGTGATGTCTCTGGGATGATTAAAAGATTGCTAGTGTCTCCGCTTCTCCCACAAGGGTTATTCGATGAGGTTTAAGTAGATCTAGAAATATTCATTGCCAAAAGTGAATGACTGGATTTATGGATTCTGGCTATGTCTGTTCATTCTGTATGACATATTTACTAGGGGTCTACCTCTCTGAGGGGCTGAGAAGCATCACTGGAGAAACACTGATCTAAAGAATGGAACCAAAAGTGGAAAAGTTTGACTCAGTAACACAACCCTAGTCATTAGAGTATGTACCTCTTGGATTTAAATGGAGTCTCATAATACAGGTCAAGAGAGAGGACTGGGAGAAAACATCTTTAAAAAGTTGTTTTTGGTAAAATCTAAGCCTGATACTATAGAGTAAGGTGGCCCTTCAACAGTAAACTTCTGAAAGAACGTGACAGAGAAAGAAATAGTGAAGTTGTCCTGCTCTTGACCCCAGAACATCAATCAGATTTGGCCCATCAGAGGCTCCAGTGCATCTCCTATTTAAGCCTCATTTCCATCTATAAAATAGGAATGATATTACCACCACATTATGTGATGAAGGGTAACATGCTATTCATGTTAGTTGATACATGATATCAGGAGTGGAAAGATTATTAGAGATTATTCAATAAATGGAAAAGAAGGAAGGGAGAAAGTAATAACTGGAATGAGTAACTGTTCTAAGATCCTAAATAGTATTTTAATAAATCCATATGTAGATTTCAGTTTTATTTACTCATGGTCCAGAGTTTTTCAAAACTAGATAACTTGTATCTATGATTTACTTTAAAATACTCTGGCATGAGCAGTGAGATATCATGTGTATACTAAGAAGTTAAACTTCAGCTTTAGGGGCAATTGTCTCCCCACTGCAGAGATGATAGCTAGCATTATGTGAAAATGTCTGTATTCTAGAAGCAGCTACTACAAGGTATCTTGATCAACAGCTATTCAAGTTAGACTGGTGAATGACAGAAACATTTTTATTGCTGAAATGAGTCATTTTTTTGTAATTTGCTTAGGAAATGATGAAATAGAGTCTTATTGGTGAAATTAGATGGTGTTTAAGACATATGAATCGATTAAAAAAAATCAGAATCACTTCTCATCTTTGCAAAACCATGTGCACAAATCTAAGAGATCACCAATTTTAGTTTAGGAATAGTACCCAAGAGGAGGGGGTCCTGACATTGGTTTAAGACAATGGATGGGGTTGCGTGATGGTGATGATGATGATAAGTGTAACAGAATTTTACCTCTGCAGGGATGTCATGTGTGTCTTAAATGGATCTTTCAGATAAAGTGGTGGTAAGAACATTCAGACAGCAGTGACTACAAGCTTCCAGAGATGGGTGGAGTGAATGGTTCTAGCTGCTTATAAATAATGGTGTGTGTGTGTGTGTGTGTTTTAATAATGGTGTTTTTTTTTTAATAAACATTGTGAGTCAAATTTGATCTGTAACTACTTTTCAGTATAAATACTGATTACAAGGTTTTGAAGGGAGCATCATGAGGCCTCCAATATTTCAGTGGTTCTTGTCATCTCCAAAAGTACCAAGAGTGGGGGTGCCTGAGTGACACAGTCAGTTGGGCGTCCGATTCTTGGTTTCGGCTCAGGTTGTGATCACAGGGTCATGATCTCAGAGTTATGAGATCAAGCCCTGTGTCTGTCTGTCTCCCTCTCCCACTGCCCCTTTCCCCCTCTTTCTGTCTCTCTAAAATAAATAAATCAATCTTTTAAAGAAAATTGCTTCAAAAGATCGTAAGAGTTAGCACAGATAGGCTTGAGTTAGTTCCCTTGCTGAGGGATTATAACTTTTCGTGGGTATGTGAAGCACTGTAGCTGACCAAGAGGAGAGTGATGTGGGGGAAGGGATTGAATTTCACTGCTATTTAATTCAGAGTTTGAAGGCAATCTCCCAAGGTATCTGCAAATCTCACACTGAAAAAGTTCTCTTTTTTTGAGACAAATAAACATAGTGGAAGATGGGAAATCTAAGGGAAGGGACTAAGGAGAAAGAGATGTCAAGTGAGGATATGGATTTGAGGAGATAATAGTAACACTTTTTGGAAGCACTTCAAGAAGTTCCTTTTGCGGGGAGGAGTATCGACACCTGGGAAAGTGGCTTTAAATAAATAATGCTGCCAAAAGCACATCAGGAGCTTAGATGCACTCTGAGCACAGATTCACAGACCTGAATTAATGAGGACATCTTGTATTAAATCATTTGACAACCTGCATGCTATTTGTCATTGAAATGTAACTTAATATACATTTTATATGCTATAAAATGCTCACCTTCAGATTGTGAGTATTACGTTGTGAATATATATGTGCATGTGGATGTGTATATTTTTCTCAGCCTAATTCTCTATGGGATGCATACTGTCAGGACGCCCCCTTAGATGTTGGAGGAGGGACAACTTCAGGGCTCCTGCTAGTGGCACGGGATGATCTGTTAAAGAATTCCTACTGGAACACCTGGGTGGCTCAGTGGTTGAGCGTCTGTCTGCCTTTGGCTCAGTTCATGATCCTGGGGTCCTGGGATCGAGTCCCACATTAGGTTCCCAGCTGAGAGCCTGCTTCTCCCTCTGCCTATGTCTGCCTCTCTCTGTGTTTCTTGTGAATAAAAAAATAAAATCTTAAAAAAAAAATTCCTACCAATTGGGAAGGCTACATAGGGAATATGTGGAATATGGATACATTTTAACCCACTCCTTCCCCTCCACTCATCCATCTGTATACTGTTGCCAAATTCATGGTCCTCAATCCCCAAATGTGTCTTGTCCCTCTCCAATGTACAGCCTTTAACAATTACCTATTTCTCACAGATGACATCTAAATTCCTTCACCTGGTAGTTCAGAACTAGCTAGGTAGAGCATACTGAAACCCCTTCCTCTGAATATGCCAGAGATTTTTGATGTTTGCTGCAACCACCTTAAATTTGCTTGACTGTGCTTTTCTCAAGCGTTTTTAGTCTGTTTACTTTGCAAAATCTAATTCTGAAAAGAATCAAAGATCTTATATTTAGTAAAAGGTGAAGAAAGATGGGTGTGGCTCTGTCCCCAATTTCTCTAAGTAGTTATAGGCAAAAAGAATTTTTTTTAAAAAAATACCCTTTTCATAAAAAAATAAAAATAAAAAGACAGCTTGCCCACAAACTCTGTCGAAGCATTCATAAGCAATTTACATAATCAACATGAATTCCAAATATCTCTGTGCTCGATTACGTTAGATAAAAACAGTTTGCTCACTATAAATCCAGTTGGCTCTCCTTTCTATTTACAGTTAAGGAAAAGCTCTCTTTACCTTAAATGGAAAGAGGATGCTTGAGGATCAGAAACTTGTATCAAGGTGCCAAGGAAGTGATGGTGTAACATACCCCTCCTAAAATGATCAATTATTCGATCTTGAGTTTTACCACTGGAGTAAGATATATCCAAAGAAAGAATTAAGAGAAGGAAATATCCACGAAATGGAGGAATAGGGATCTTTGCAGGCTCAAATGAAAAAGAGGCTTGGCACCATGCCCCTGTAGTCTGTGCCAGCCATCCCATCTGTGGCCAGGCTGAGTTAAGGTATGATAAAAATTCTCTACTCTGATTGGGTGTATCAATGTCTTTTTTTCCCTTATTTTTCTATTTAAAGAAGATTTACAACCTTAGATGATAACATTGTTTTTTTCTTTACCTGAGACATGTTAAAATGATGAACAGGACATCAATGGAGGTTTATTATGGTGGGAGCAATATATGGGGTAGATTTGCATCCCAAAATGAATTTGGAAAGTGGAAGCAGAGAGGAATGAAAACAAACAGCAATATCCATCCTTTACTTTCCCCCCAAAGGTTTTAAGAGGATCAGAATAGCACACCAGGCCAGAGTCATGCTAAAGAACATATTCTGAGTTATTTCTGTCTTCATTTAACACTTTTAATTTAATACTTCCAATTTAGTTCCTGAAATCCTAGATTGGTTTCATATCTCCCTCCTCCACCTGCAACCCTCATCCAAGTGAGGCTTAGTCCACACCGGACACACAATATTCTTCAGATTGCAATGGTGGTGGTGGCAGAGAGAGAAGGGAGGAAGACATGTCCACGCTTTTTCCATCCCATTTCTCAGACCCTTTTGGTGTTGGGTTCTTGGTAGTAAAGTTTGGGAGGGCACAGTTTGGTGATAGGTGTGACTTTTGCTTTTGAGAGGTAAAAATAGAGAGGTCTAAAGGAAAACAAAGAGTTAGCAGTTCATGCAGGCCTTATAGGTAGGTGTTTCTATTTGGTTCAATTTATCAAGTTAGCGGAGAGGATAGAGACTTAAAGCAAACATTGGTGCAAGAATGAATGTTCTTTTGGCTGGAGAGTCAAAAATGAAAATCTCTTAAAAGGATGGGAAACTTTATCTTAACTTCCTTCTACTCATTCCCATCACCAGAGGTATTGTGAGGGGGGAGGGAGTTGCTCAATTTGTGGATTAGAAGATTCCAGAACAGTGAGTGGATAATGTTTTCTAGTGGATGGAGTTACTCATTCCTCTTTCTTCTACTCTGTTACACTTACTTCAGAGAGAGAACATTTCATGTATTTTACTTCCCTGATGCTTTTTGCCCGTCTCATGATAGTGGAGAATATATAATATAAAATGACAATGTGGTGTCGTGCTTTAGGACAATGGTTTCTGGACTTTGGAATTTTATGGATCAGTATTATTTCCAGGGACTTATGTAAGTATGTTACAAGTTGAATTGTGTTCCCCTTTCACAATGCTCCTCTCACCTCCCCCCTCCCCCCAAAAAACATGTCATACATTGAAGTCCTAACCTTCACTACCTCAGAATGTGACCTGAGTTGGAAATTAAATCACTGGAGGTGTCATTTACATTTGTTAATATGAGGTCATACTGGAGTAGAATAAGCCTCTAACCCCATATCACTGGTATCCTTCAAAAAGAAGTAGGTTGGGACACAAACACACTCACAGGGAGACTGCCATGTGAACATAAAGTCAGAAATTGAGGTAAAGTTTGTACAAGCAAAGGAATAACAAAGATTTCCAGTAAACCACCAGAAGTTATGGGAGAGGCCTGGCCACATTCTCTTTCATTTTCTTGCCTTCACAACTGTGAGACAATAAATGTCAGTTGTTTAAGCCACCCAATTTGTGATACTTAGTAGCAGCCCCCACCCCTAGAAAACCAATACAAAACAGGAAGGTAAATCCAGGCCCTATTAATATATCTGGGCCCAAGGCAAACTTGATAGTTATTTCTCATCCAAAACACACAGACAGAGAATTCCTGGGTGGTGCAGCGGTTTAGCACTTGCCTTTGGCCCAGGGCGCGATCCTGGAGTCCCAGGATCGAGTCCCGCATCGGCTTCTAGCATGGAGCCTGCTTCTCCCTCTGCCTGTGTTTCTGCCTCTCTCTCTCTCTTTCTCTCCCTCTGTCTATCATGAATAAATAAATGAATAAATCTTTTTTTTTTTTTTTTATAAATGAATAAATCTTAAAAAAACACACACACAGACGTCTGGATTCAGTAAATATGCATAGTTTATATTATAACTGATAATAGCACACTCAATTTTGGAAAAATGCCATAGTGAAGGTCAATAATTCTTTTGTTGTAGATAGCATTCAAATAATTCTGCCTGAAAAGTGTGATAATGAGGAAGATAGAAGTGGGGAATTGCTCTACAATGTGAAGGGGGGATTAAAAAGGTACATTGGCTTGCCAGTTAGGATAGAGATTTCAGGAAGGACACTAAATCATGAATCAGAAAATACAAACAAGGTCCAGCCAGAGAAATCAAGAACACCGGATCTGGTAATAAGGAGCTAGCGGGTCCTTTTGAGGTAAGACTGTCCTCGTCTCCCGCTGCAAAATGTGGTATGCCATGGAGTGTTTTCCCTGGATATTGGGGCAGATCCACAGTCCACAAACTAGTCAATGGACCAGAAGCTCTGAAGAAGTTGCCTACAAGATCATTTCTATAACGCGTTTACAATCGTTTCCTGTGACAAATGATTTCTAATCCAGTGAAAGAATTTTGTATGTGGTTTACAAGTAGGGCTTAAAGAACAATTAAGTGGAAAAATTGAATTACGTAGGCCAGGCTTAAAGTATAACAAAGTCTTCTGTGATGAGAGAGTAAATATTTCATCAAAAGAAAGACTTTAAGGTTAACTTTTTTTTTTTTTTCGAAATCTATGCTGTTTGTGATATTAACTTTTCAGGTCATCCTTTGCTTTTATTCCTACTATATAGCCCATGGCTGATTAATCCAAGACCCTTGCCTTGGGTTGTCATTTGTTTTCACATGTTTTTGATGTTTATCTAGAAGAATATTAAGAATGTCAAAATATTTGATTAGTCAAAATAAACTTAATTTTTTTTTTCCTCGCCCAGTAGATCCACTGCCTTTAAATCACTACTCTTAAAATTTTCAGAGCTAGAGTTTTCACTCCATGGAAAGACCAGCTTCTTAGGTAAAAAATAATAAGCCCTTGAAAACATTAATTCTAGCTTCCCTATATTTCAGCTAATTGAGGCAAATGACCCAAGTGTAGAATTTGCCAGCAGCATAGGTTTTATTTAATATAGAAAAACCTTTCTTATCTATAGAGAGCAGCAAAGAGAGCCTTTGGCACACACATTTGTCTGTGAAGCAATAGTATCTTTTCTGGCCTTGCCCTTTGGCGGAAAAAAATAAAAAAAAGCAGAACAAAGAATAGGCATCTTGAATTTTGAATAGATATACATTCAGCTGCAGTTGTAAGTTACCTACAGGCTATGTGTCTCTAATTATTTCCCCTTATAAATTCTAATTTGTCTAACTGGGATCTTAAAAAAAAAAAAAAAGGATTAATGAACAGTTTCAGGGAAGGAGACCACACATAATCTCTTAGCATGTTTCCTTGACATCTCGCATAACCTTTCAACATCTTTTCCATATTTTCTGATTAATTTAATCTGGTAATTTTTATTAGGCCAGAATCCACTAGAGAAAAATGCAAATAATAGGGCAGAGCTCTATTTTCTTATAGAGCCATTTTCTTAATGTGTTGTTACTCTTGGGCACTCTATTCTCTTGAACTTAAGTGTTTAAGTTTTAGGTTTTGTGAAGCTCCAAAGAAAACGAAGTGTTGCATTCAACAACACAAATATTTATTAAATGCTTTTATGTACCAGACATATACAAAACCCTAGAAATACCAAGATAAAGAAGACACAATTTATTCCTTCAAGGTGTGTTCATCCTGTCTAGGGAGACAGATATGTTTACTGTTTGCATAATGCAACACAGTATACAAAGAATGGGATGAAAAACCACTATGGAAACCCAGAGAAAGAAACAGTTTTTCCTTATAGCCACCCCACCTCTACATAACAGCTACAAAATGCAGTCTCTAAGGGCTAATGAACTTGAATGTAATTGACAGCTTCCAAGACAGGAAGCTGGAAGTTTATAGTTTGCCTTAGGAAGGAAGGTACCCTGGGTTTGATTTATCCATGATTTGAAGATACAATCATCTTAGGCTAGAAGGATCCCATAGAGCAAGCATGGTGGAAATCTAAAGTTAGCTTCATTCTAGGCTGAAACACTTTGTTCTGTACACATCCATGTACCTGTATAACTTTATACACCTTTAGAAAATTTATTATCTGGATGCTATCAGTGTCTCTCTGGGAAGAAGTTTACTAAGAATATGTGAGAGAAAAAGATAACACAATTGATGATAAATGACCAAAAGATTCTCATCTAATTTATTTTTTTCTTATATATCATTTGGAGATGATTACGTGGGTAAAAATGCAGGCAAACCAACTTTTTTTCTCTCCCCCTCCACACGTCTTCCGGTTTATTGATTTTTTAAAGAAACAGAAAAGATAAACATGGCTAGCTACCAAATGCTTTGGTTCTTAAAGATATTTCTATGTACTGCATTTAATCTATTTAGATGTGTCTAATTGAGATTTAAAATAGGGTAATTTCTCCTATAATTATATAGGATTTATTAGTGATTTGGGGGGTTTTACAGAGCCTGGAAAGGTATTAGAGTAATGATTCAGGGTGCAGAAGCCTTTTGTGTGAACAAATAACGGTTTTCGGAAACTTGTAAGTGATAATTGATATTGTGCTTGGTGCACGAGAGTTGTTGAGTTCTCTTTTAACTTCATCAAGGATCCCCACGTTCTAGGGTTAAAAGGGAATAAGGACAATTGTTTCTGCAGTTTTTTTTAAATTGTTTAGCAATATTATTTACTTGAATTGTTAATTTTAAAATATTCTCAAATCCGCAGAAAAATTGCAATAGTACAATGCCCTTTACATAGCTTCCCCAGTTGATAGCTTGTGCCATGTTTGCCTTAGCATTTGTTTTCATTTGCTTTTCTGTACCATGTGAGAATAATTTGCAGTCACAATCACCTTTAATGCTTCAGTGTATATTTGCAAGAAAAGAGACATTCTCCTAGTAACAGTAGTACATCCATCAAAATAAAATTAATATTATCCAATTTAACCATCTTATCAACTGACTCCCTTCAAATTTTACCTGTTGTTTTAGTGACACTTAGAATGTTCAGGATTATGTGTTGCATTTAGTCATCATGTTTTTTTAGTCTCCTTCAACTGGACTAGTGGCTCAGCCATTGCTTACATTTCTGGACATTTATATTTTTAAAGAGTATAGCTGACTTACTTTAGATTTGATTGTATTTTCTTATAATTTATGCAGAATTATGCATACACAAATAATCTGGGAGAGGCAGAAGACATTAAAAGTGATGCTGTGATCTTTTCATTACATCATAGTAAGAAACACGTGATGTTAATTTGTTACATTCCTGGTATATTAACTTCTATCACTTGATTAAGACGGTGTCTGACTCCTGTCTTTACTATAAACTTAATAAGTATTTTAAATTCTTAACAAGAAACATAAGATGATATTAGGACTTTTGTAAGGGAGAGCTCCCCTTTCTTCCGTATTTTTTTTTTTCACTTATTTACACCAGAATGTAATCATGGGCTCTTATTACTTTAGTTGTAATTTACAATCTGTGCATGTGGGTGTGTGTATGTGTATATATATATGTGTGTGTGTATATATATTACATATATATATGATATAAATATAGCTTATGCTTAAATTATCCCAGTCTTGACTCATAAGAAACCCTTCAAGCTGGCTTCTTTGTCTCTGAGGCATACATCCACATTTTCTGCATACTTGCTTACTTCCTGTTAAAATTTGCTCTGGGCTCATCTGCTGCTTTTTGTGCTTTAGTTATAAAGTCAGCCACTTCTCCGAGGACATTTCATTCATTTAATCGTTTTTTTTTTTTTTTTTTTTTTTTTACTTTTGTATTAATGTTATTGAACCTGTTTTTGAGGTTTTTAATAGCAGTTGTAACATGGAGTATAAACATTTCATTTAAGTTATACCCACTTTTATAACCAAGTGTGATTACCCTTTGAGGGTAATAGATATACATCTATACCTGGATGTATGTGGACATCCAGGATCCACATAATTCTTTCTCTTTTCTCTGCAAGAGAAAGAATGACAGTGAGGATGGTTGTATGTGTATGCATGTATGTGTGCATGAACACATTTCTATTTTGAATTTTTGAGGAAGGAGTGTTATTTTGAACTGGCCTAGGCCAGTTTGGTTATGAGCAATATCATAATCTTTTTGGTAAAAATTAATACGTGTTGATAGTTAGAGGTAAGTGGTAGATATACTTTTCTTCTACATCTATGGGGAAAACTAACTTCATACATATAAACGTTTATTAGCAAGGAAGCATAAAGTAACCACATAACCCATTAAATAGACAAAAATGTCAGATATGGCCCTTTGTGGGTTCTAAGAGCACTTTGCAAGATAAGTGCACTGAACATAAATGTGATGATATCTTAGGGGTAAGATCCAGCTGACTGATAGTCAGAATCATGTCAGAATCATGTTACCAAGAGCCAGTTGTTAGACATAAGGCCAGTTATGAGTTGTGAAACATGAACAATGAAGAACTCTCTAGGTTCTTGTTCTATGTGCAGGCAACAGTGTGGACTGTCTCAATATTTTGGACAGATGTTTTGGCCACCATTAATTTCCCAAGAAAACCTCAAAATTTTACATTTTTATTCTAATTAACAAGTCACTAATTTTATTACTTGTAGGGGTGCCTGGGTGGCTCAGTCAGTTAAGCATCTGACTTGATTTCAACTCAAATCATAATCTGAGAGTTGTGAGATTAAGCCCCCATGTTGGGCTCTGTGCTGGGTGTGGGGCCTGCTTGGGATTCTTTCTCTCCCTCTGCTTCTCCTCTCTTTCTCTCTCTCTCTCTCCTCCTCCCCACTCCCTCATCCCTCCTCCCTTTCTAAAAAAAATTTACTGCTGCAAACTCATTTCTAATATTCATTATGTTAATTTACTAGTATATCAAATATACATTTTGACTGTTTTTCCAGATGACTGAATGTTAAGATAAATATTCATCGGAAGCCAAGTTTGAAGATATTACATTATCATTTTGACCACTTTGGTATATAGAGCAAAACTAAAACCAACTTTCCCTTTCGCACAACATCAGCATCATCTAACAACCAACAAAACGTTCCCTTCTGCCCAAAGATGTCCTTTGTCCTTTTTCTGTCCTAATCTTGATCCAATCTAAACCATATATTATATCTGGTTGCTATATCCCTTAACTTTCTTTCAAATTTCAAGCCATTTGTGCAATGTCATTCTACCAATTGACCTGTAAATTGTTAATTTGGGATTTGTGTGATTACTTCCTTGTGGTATCACTTAATTTTTTCCCTTATCCTGTAACTCCTATAATTTGGAAGTTAATTCTAAATATTCAATTAAATTGAAGTTAATTTTTTTCCCCAAAGAGACCTCATAGGTGATTTCATATGCTTCACATTGATTTTCTCACCTTGTGGATCATTATGTACCAATGACTTTTCATGGACTCATTGTGTTTCAATCAATATAGTCGTTATTATCTTTTTGATCTTCACATTGTCACAACTTTGGTTGGTGGAACCCCTTCATGCTGTCACCTTTATTCTCTTGTGATCATACTAATTTTTGAAAATGTCCCAATTTTCTGGCATAAAATATCCTATGTTTGGTCACCTTTAACCATCTCTGCCTCACACATAAGAATTAGCCATTTTCCTAGGAATTTAGGATTCTTTTGGTTGAAAAATATATTAGGAAAAAGGTCTGGATTCTTGGAGGATATATCAAGTTTACATTATAAAGACCTGATTTTTTTTTTACAGTTTTGATGGATACAGAAACATGTATTATTTTTTAAAATCATGAGTGCAGATTTCTATTTCTATGTCAGTGCTAACATTATAGTGTGACTATGAGTATGGAGTGTTTGTATTTATGTATGTATTTATTGAAGTATAGTTGACACACAATGTTACATTAGTTTTAGATGTACAACATAGTGATTTGACAAGTCTATATGTTAATATATCACTTGTTCACCACAAGTGTAGCTACCATCTGATACTGTTATAACACCTTTGACTATATTCCCTGTACTATTCCTTTCATCCCTGTGACTTATTCAATTCCATAACTGAAAATCTATATTTCTGGAGTGGGTACTTTTAAAATTGGTTTTTAGAGAAGTCCTCATAGAAAAAGTAACATGAAGAAAGTGAAGACCAGGTCAGGAACTACAAGGTATTCTGGTTAGTGGAAGCAAGTACACAACCCTAAGGCAGGAATTTGCTTAGTGTGAGCAACAGTGAGGTAACTAGTGTGTGTGACCTGACTGAAACCAAATGAAAGAGGAGAGAATGAAAAAAGACAAGGTTATCAAGGTATGAGGGGTTAGGGAGGTGATAGCCAGGTCATGTAGGACATTGAAGGTATTTTAAGGACTTTGTATTTTATGCTGGGTAAGATGGACAGACATTTCAGTATTTTTTTTTTTTTTTACTTTGAGATAACCAAAGATTAAGATGATTAATAACACTGAACCCTAGAGAAGGTGAGAAGAAATAGGAGCTTAAAGGCTTTATTGGGTATTGGGAAGAGTGTTACTGGATCAGCATTTTGGAGGAATTTTCCATAAGATGCATTAAAAACCTGAAATGTTTATAACCTTCAAGTTTGGAGGTCCACTTATAAAAATTTTTCTTAAAAAAATAAAAACAAATGTTCAGAATCATTAACAATAGGAAAAATTAGAAGCAGCAACCTATGAATAGAGAAATGATTAAAACTATGATCATGCAGCCTTTAAAATCATGACAGGAAACTGTATTTTTCACTTGGTGAAATGTCATATTTATAAAAGAAAAGAATAACAAAATAAAAAGGAAGAAAATCATAAGCTTCTTTAAAAAATTTATCCTTAAACACATAATCAATTTTCTGACAAGAGTGATAAAAATCAAAAAGCAAACATAAGTAAAACATAATTAAAAAAAAAAAGAAATAGGTCAGTTATAATAGAACTTAAAACATCACAAAACACATGACAATAACTTTGCCAAGAAAAAAATGGGAATGGGAAGTAGAAATTACTGGAAACTTCTAAAATGCTAAATCGATCCAAGAAGAAACTGAAAAATGAAGAGATCAATAAATTTTGATGATAGTAAAATGCTAAACAGAAAAGAAAAGCTTCCCTTCTCCCATTCAAACATAACAATATTTGGCCTAGATAGCTTTTTTAGTGTCTTCTACCAAGCTTTTAAGAAATAGATAATATCTATCTTAAATAATATTTTCCAGAAAGTAAGGAATGATTGTTAATTTTATGGGACTAATATAAATTTTATACCCAATAAGATATAGACAGAATAAGAAAAGACAAATATAAAAATTCAAAAGCAAATAATTAGGTAATCAATTCCAACAATGCAACACAAAAATATATATCATGATTAAATAGGATTTATACCAGTATTCAAGATAGTTAACAATACATTACCATACAAAGCCCTAACCATGGCCTATAAACCTTGCATAATGTGACCTCTTTCTACCCATTTCAACCTAATTGGTGACTCTCCATTTCCACTAGATTCCAGCCACAGAGATGGCTATCTTGTTCTGTACAGCATCAAGCTCTTTATTGATTAAGAGCCTTTGTACCCGTAACTCCCTCTTCCTGGAATTTTTTCAAAAGCTTTCCTATTGGCTATTCCCTCTTTACCCCATCTCAGGTCAACTATTACCCTCGGACAGACCTTTTTTACCCTGCTCTGAGCATAGCCTCCCTCTCTACCCTTCCTTCCAGAATTCTCTATGCCTTTTTAAAAAGTTATCATTAGGTTTATTTTCAACATTACATTTGTCACGATCCACACTATCTTGCATGTTACATGTTCATTTGGACATTGTATAATTCCCAGGACTAGAATATAGGCTTCCTGAGAGCAAAGGTTTTCTCTGGAGTAGTGCTGATTGCATAAGACCAGCTACAAAGCTTAATATAAACTTCATAAATGGAGGCAACATGAAAAAGTTACCTAGTATCTCAGTTTTCTCATCTATTATTTGAGCTAATAATCAGTGTCCAATATACCTTAAAATATCTTTATGAGCCATAAATAAGTATAGGAATGAACAAGTCCATTTTGACAGTGAAGTAAGGTATTATTTTTATTAGTATTACCACCCTAATCATGATCTTGGTTGTTTTCATCTTTACAAAACCAAATAGAATCACAAAACACATTTTTATCCTAGTTCTTGTCAGCATCATTTATACGAGGTAGGTCATATGGCAGCTAGATGCTGTAATCATTTCTAATGTGTTCTCTTCAGGGATATAGATATACCATTCAGTACCTGCCTGAAAACCAAGATTATTACTATCATATTTTTCTACCACTGGGCTGTGTCAAGGATGTTTATGTGTGTTTTGTTGCCTTGTAAACAGATGAACAAGATCCAAAAGGGAAACTGCATTGGCCGTGCTGGGATGAAGAGCTGGCTTGCTTTTTAAAAGCCATCAAGAAGAAATATGGGGCAGCATGAGAGTTGGTTGTAAATGGAAGGCATCTGAGACAGGAGCAATCTGTCCATGAATGAGGCAAGCTTCTGTCAACCAGCAATAAGAAGAAATGGGTGTGAGGCACAGGAGACTCATCAAAGCATTAACTTTCAAGAAAGTGGGAAAATTTTGATCTTTAAAAAGGAGTCCTGGGATAGGATTATTCTCCAACTTTGCCATTTGATTCATGTTGAATGGGTTTCTTATGGATCAATTATTTATTTATTAATTTATGTAGCCATATTTACAGAGTAATCAGTAGGGACCAAGTCTTCCTTTGGGTGTTCTGGAGGCTACAAGCATACTCAGCCATGTGTAGGACCTCAGATATGGAAGATGGCATCAACATTTTGCAGACACTTTTGAGTATTCGGTAGTTTGCAAAGTGGTTTTGTGGACCTTATCTTACTTGACTCCCAGAACAAAGTCAATAAATGTATAGGACAATAAAACCAAGACTGTCTAGGCCAAGTGATTTCTCCAAAGTCCCTCAGTTGGTGGTTAGAGATAAATTCAGATAAATTTAGGTCATCTGCTGACTAACCCAGTATTCTTTCCTCTCCATTACATGAGTGCTTGCTGTCTCCAGGTGGTGGGGGACGGGGGGTACACATAGTTACAATAAAAACCGTGATGTAATGTCTATCATGTGATTGGCTGCTATCAAGTAGCTGGTGAAAGAAGGCAACCTGGAAGAGTAAAGGTAAAGGTTTCCTAAAGGGTATGGCACTTCAGCAGAGCACAAAGACATGAAACAGTTACTGCTAACCAGGACCTCATGATCTTGTTGGTACTTATGATCCAGTCCACATCTGAAAACATTGCACAGCAGGCAACACAAGCAAGCGTCATGAAAATAAGGTAGATGTCTGATAGATCGCCAAGTAGGAGCAATTGTGAAGAAGAAACAGTAGTCAGGAGCCATAATCAGGAAACCTTCGCTGCACTGCATCTTGAAGGACTAGCTGCCTGAAATGATAGGATGTCAGCATCATGACAGGGGGTGGGGGGTGGGTGCGGGTAGCAGCATCAGAAGCTCTGAGGCATAAGGTTCTGGGGGATGGGAAGAGACCTCAGTGGAGTAGGAACTGTGTTGAAGAATAACAATAGATATTCCTTTAAGAATCACATGGTTTCTCCTGAAATAACCAAGCTAAAAAGAATTAACCAAATAAACCTTAAGATACTCCAGTGTGAGGCCGGATTTAATTAGTGTGCTATAATGGCAATTCATTTTGGCAGGGAGCTCAGGCTGGTATTAAAGCAATCAAGTGAGAATTTATTATAGAGGAGGTCTCTGATATTACTCAGGCTTCCCAAAAGATACCGCTACCCCTGATGGCTATTCAAATGGGGACTATTATTCAGGATTTAAAGTTTTGTTTCTTGTAAGCACAAAGATGCCAATTGTGAAAAATTTAGAAAAGGCTGACATTAAAATGATTTATGATGTTAAATCCTAGGTAAAACCCAGTGCTAAAATCATAGAGTTTACTAGTCATCAAATTCTAGTCTTTAATTTGCAAACTGTATACTATGCATATATATATAAGATGGTTTATACGTCAGGTATAAGAACGTATATATATGCAATAATATGAAATGTTATGTATATATAAGATAGACATGTATATATAAGATAGACATAGGTACAGATCACATTTAAAGTATGATCATATTATATATATACAGTTCTGTGTACTTTTTTCTTCACTTAATAATTGTGGAAATTGTAGTGTGTTATGTAATCCCAAGTGTTAACCTCACCTCTTTTGAAAGTCGTCTTCTAAAAAAAAAAAAAAAAAAAAAAAAAAAAAAAAAAAAAGAAAGTCGTCTTCTAAGCAGACATTGGTGCAAAGTAGAATTTGCCAGATAATTTTCCCTAAGTCCATTTATCTTGCAGGTGCTCCTTTTTGCAAGTTTGCTGCCCCTTTAGTGTCATCATTTCCTCTGCAAAGGCTCTGTGACTAATTCCAAGCAATGCTGTCCTCATCCAGTTTAGCTACCACTACTGACCTCACCAAAGGGATAATGCAGTAAAGGACTCTATGACTTTTTGTGAATATCACAAAAAGAACACTATATATTTACAAGACACTTTACTGAAGGATGGAGAATAACCAGATGTGATTAAGGTTCTGGCACAGGGAGTAGGGTAGAAGGTCCAGGTCTGATCCCCGGTGTCCTTTGCCAGAGTCAGGAAATAAGCCTTTCATTTCTCATCTTTCTCTAGTCTTCATGGGGGAAAGTATTAGATCAATCTCTTTATATACATTTTTGCATATGGACACACATACACTAAAAACAGTAATTCTCACAAAGAAAATGATCTAAACTCATTTTATAGGAGCATTTTTTTCTTTTTAAAGATTTTATTTATTTATTTATGAGGGACACACAAACACACACACACAGAGAGAGAGAGAGAGAGAGAGGCAGAGACACAGGCAGAGGGAGAAGCAGGTTCCACGCAGGGAGCTCGATATGGGACTCAATCCCAGAACCCTGGGATCATGCCCTGAACCAAAGCCAGACTCCCAGCCATTGAGCCACCCAGGTGTCCCACATTTTTTTTTTCTTAATGCAGTAATATAGCTTCTCCTGCTCATGATGGAAACAGAGATTCTCATGATTCTGTAGAAAAGTATCAGATATCATTTCATCTTTGTATGTCCTCCTCCACTTCAGGAGATGTATGTCCAATGATTCATAGAAATGCAGTCTCATAACCATGCTCTTGAGATAATAGGCCATCTCCTGAAAATAAAGTTTTTCTTTACCCTCAGAAAAATTTCTTGAGCTTGATGCATTTCTCCCTTGAGAGTTAGTATTTACCTCACTCCTCACCAATGTTGACTATTTATGCTGTTTTCATCTCTCTTGTTAACATATCAACATTTAAGGCTTTTTTTTCAGTTCATAACATGCTTCATTTAAAAAGTCATGTCAGAGTTACTAATAGTGAAAACAACAAACTTTGGAAAAACCTGGATTTCATTAACTACCTTTGGAACTTAGGACAAATCCCTTAAACCTATGTGCTTCAGTCTCCTCCTTTTCAGAATTATAGAGTGGAGCAAAGCAGTCTTTGGGATCCCTGCAAACACTTCTCTATGCCTGTAACAATACTTAAATTGGTAAATCTTAGCCCTGAGCCAGTTTATCTCCAAATACCTTCAACTGTCAATGATAATCAAATAATTATGATTCACAAAGCTAATTATCTTTGATTTTTAAGTATTGCATCTGTCATCATTATTTGGGAAGAATAGTTATCATATCAAATCAAGGCAGGCGGGAGATAGTTGTGGAAAAGTTGGTAATCATAGGTAGCTTCCCCACTTGGATCATTACTGCAGGTTTTCTTCATGCTTTCCTTCACTGACATACTGTTGAGCTCTTGTTATGACTGGGCACTTCTTAAGTACCAGGGATCTAGCAGTAAATGAAAAGTTTTCTTCCCTAGAGACCTTAATTCTACATCTAAAGAATCATCATGGGCTAGACTAAGAGGCTTGTCAGTAATGAACTGGGGAAAGTATTGATGCCCTCATGGATGTGAGGAGGTGTGAGGCTTTGGTACCTAAAAGGTGTTTGGGAAAGGATAGCATAAAGAAGTTATTTCCACTCAAACAAAATAAAAACCTCTCTATCGAAGCCTCAGCAACTCATATTTTTGCCTAATTCGGACAAGCTACCTGGCCTGACTGATCTCACCTCTTTAGAAGTCTCTAAGTCACTGATATTTCCTTTTGCCTATATTCTGATATGCTGACCAGTAAATTTTGTCTTCTGATTCTCTTCCCAAAAAACTTCCAGATAGTTCTCAAATTCCATTCTCAGTGAAGTAATGATAAAGGCATTCCAACAAACTGATATTCATTTATGGCTCCCATTTCCTCCCTCACTCTTTGCTTGAACCAAGGTTCACAAGTCATGATACTCATGTTGAAATCTTGAGAATGGATATATGCTCTCAACCAAACGGTAAGTGTGCTACCATTTCCATTGGAATTTGAACTGTTTCCAGACCACTGTTGTATTGACTGAAAGTGTCACAGTGGAAATTATAGAACCAATAAGATAAAGTTAAAAGAATTTAGATTAGGATTGATAAAGATGAAAAGAAAAAATCAGTGGCTGAGTACATGAAATGGCAAATGATGTGATGGGTATAGAGACAGAACCAGATTCTAATATTGAGATGACTACCAGTAGTGCCAGTGGATAAATCATGTTACATCTTTGAACTTTAGTATCTTCAGCCATGAAATTAAACAGTTGGGTTAGAATATCTCCAGTGTCTAAATATATCTTGCTTGTATGGTTTAAGCAGTGTTAATTAGAGTAGATGACCCCTGAACTTTTCCAGGGCCACAATTCTGTAATTCTTACTTTTCCTAAGGTGGCTTCATTCTAGAGATAAGGCTAAGATGTGGCATAATCACCTTTTTTTTTTTTTTAAGGACAGGAATTGCTTATAAAATACATAAAGAATTTTCTTTCTCAAGTCCCTGAACAAAGAAAATATAGCCTAAATTTTTGAAGTAGGATTATCTTGACTTTCAGAGAAAAGACAAGGAACATTAAGAGAGGTAGCTAAGAAGATAATTGATAACCAACAGTGTTGAATTAATGGATTAACTATAATTAATTACATAAGTAATTATTAATCTAACTTAAAGGCAGGCAAGTTGTGGTGCTTTATAAAAATAAATTCAGAAACTATTTGATACTCTTACCTTTCAGAATAGAATATGGCAATATTTATGGTTTGTCTCTTTTGAAAGTAGACTGTAAAAAAAATGGAATCTTCCACCTCTTTCTCTTATTCTCTTTGGTCACTTGCTCTGAGGAAAGCCGGTAGCTATGTTGAAAGCTGCACTGTGGGGAGGCCCATGTGGTGAGGTAGTGGTCTCTGGCTCAGTGAGGACCTGGGTCCCCCAGTCCACCTTCCCACAAGGGACTGAGGGCTACTAACAGCCACCTGATTGTAACTGGATATGGACTACTCCCCAGTCAGGCCTTCAGACTGGATATGGACTGCTTCTCAGCCTGCCTGCAACCTCTAAAATGACCTGGAGTATAAATCACCTATCCAGGCATTTCTGGATTCCTGACCCACAGAAAATGGGAGATAAAAAATTATTATTCCGAGGTGTTAAATTTGGAAGTAATCTGTGATGTAGCAATAGGTAATATGTATGGAGTTCTCAAATTCCCATTCCGTTTCTTTGGGATCTCATTTGTTTTGTTTTGTTTTGTTTTGTTTAAGACTTTATTTATTTATTTATAAGAGAGAGGCAGAGACATAGGGAGGGGAAGAAGCAAGTTCCCTGCAGGGAGCCTGATGTGGAACTTGATCCCAGGGCCCCAGGATCATGACCTGAGCCAAAGGCTCAATCACTGAGCCACCTAGGTACCCCTGGAATTTCATTTATTAAGAAGTGAAATATAAACCTTTAAGTCTGATCCCCAAAGTCCATTTCAATGTGTTTTTCTAAATTTGTCACACTTTATTTCTATATATACCTTAGGTTTCAGTCTACGTGAAACTAGATTTCTTGCTGAAATTGTGTTTTCAGGCTAAGTCCTTACCTGTGGTTTTCTGAAGCATGGAAGGAAAAAAAAGAGCCCTTCCCACCAAACCATCCCAGAGTTCCAAGCACATCTCATTCACTGTGGCTCCTAGGGTTTAAATGTTTTGACTTAGACATAAATGGAGCTGAATTTGAGTTCTGACACTACTCATTGAAAGTTGTGTGACTCCAAGTGAGTAACATCCTTACATCTAAAAAATTTGCCTATTTCAAAGAATTGATATAGAGATTAAGACAGTACACGTAAAGCACTTAGTGCTTGATATGTTAGCATTTAATAACCATTTCTTTTTGGTATTGTTATTCTACTCCTTAATTTGGAGTTTTTCTATGTTATTGAATTCAGGTACTGTTCCTTCTTTTGAGACTCAACTGTCATTTTTTTGTTCTTCTCCAAGGGCACTTACTATACATTTTTTATTATAATTATTTTGACCTCCTAATAATGTTGTATTGGGATAGTATCTTATCTCTATGTTCTTCAAAGTGCCTTACACGAAGTAACTGCAAATAAGTAACTCACTCCACTACATGTTTGTTGACTTGAGTTGAAACTTGACTGTTGAATTATTTTTTGCAAATGACATTGGCTCCTAATTTTTTTTTTCAAATCTCACTGAAAATCAGGCCATCCAGATGAATAGATGTCTAACTACCATGTTCTTAAAAATCTCTGTTAAAAGACTTCCATGAGAAAAATGAACACATGAGCTCTAGCTTAGACTCTCATCTTGTCTCACTGTATGATAGGTCAAGTCAGTCAACAAACTTAGTTTCTTTCAACTCTCAATCAGAGTTAAGAGGTTTAAATTCCTTTTCAATTCCGACTTCTGAAAGGCATCCTTTCCTTGAATATAAGGAAAAGATTCCATCTTTTGCTTGGGGTTAATCTGTAGGTAGACCAAGAGATTAGCGTTTTAGTAGTTCAGGTTTTTTTTTTGTCCCTTTCTGCCTTGTATTATAAGAAATCATTTCCTTACAGGACAAATAACATTGACTTTTTTAAATGCTCATTTCAGTCTCCTTCCTTTGGTTTTACAACACGAGTAGTCTGACATGTGAATTTAATGACACAGATAAAATCCTGGTGTATGCACACAAAAACTGCGTTTATGTGTGTTCCGGTTCCTGAGCAGACTGAAAGCTTATGTGCTGGTCCAAGAGACAAAGGGGAAAATGGTTATTTGAAAGGTAGTAAAAGTTTATTTTATGTCCTAGTCTCATTTATGCCACTAGCTGTGATTACCTTAAAGTCTTTATATATACATATACATATATATTTCTTTTGCACATAATAAAAGGCAAAGAAAAAGACATTTTTGTTCCTAGCAGATTATGCTGTTTATTAGCCACATAGGTATATTGATAGAATATATTAAAATCATAAATTTTTGGAAAACTGGAAGAAAATTAGCTTGGGCATTATTTTATCTAGTGATTTTTAATCCAGGGTTCCTGAGAGCTGTTTTCAAATATTTTTCAAAGCCCCATATAAATTATACATTGATCTATGATAGAAATAGGCAAAAACTATTTTGAAGAAAATTTAGACAAGAGGAGAAGGAAGAATAACTGATAATGTTTAGGCTGGTATTTTTCAGCCTTATCCTTAAAGATAAGGAAATTAAGCCAAAATATTTCAATTATTTTCTCAGGTTGAATAAGGATTCTGGTGTCAGGAGTCACAAGCCACTTGCTGACTCTTGTTCAGAATTCTCTCTGCCTGGGACACCCGGGTGGCTCAGCAGTTTAGCACCTGCCTTTGGCTCAGGGTGTGTTCCTAGAGACCCAGGATCGAGTCCTACATTGGGCTCCCTGCATGGAGCTTGCTTCTCCCTCTGCCTATGTCTCTGCCTCTCTCTCTCTCTCTGTCTCTCTCTCTCTCTCATATGAATAAATAAATAAAATCTTTTTAAAAAAAGAATTCTCTCTGCCTTATCTTTTGATTAAAAATCATCCTGAATCTGAACTAATTCTTTGTGGTCAGGGCCACAAAGACACCAGTCAGGGCCTTATGCTTCTATCTGTAAGCTAGAGAATACCCAGGTAAAAGCCTTCAGAGAAGTAGACTCTTATTTTTGTTGCCTCACACCACCACACACCACCATGTTTATAACTCTCTGATGGTCAGCTATCCAGTTTTCTTTTTTGTATCTCTTCCTCACTTCTTTGAATCTGTGTATCTCTTCGCTTTCTGTGCAGTTAGAACCTGATTCCTGACTTACATTCAAAGTTATCATTACTCTTATTTTGCCATGACAAATTATTTACTGAATACCTGTTATATCATCATCATTTTATTAAATACTTTGGACACATACTTCATTCAAAACTAACAGTCCCTTGAGGTTTCAGAAAGTAACACTCATCTAATTTAAGTAGAATGTGACCTCTCAGCTTTGAGCATTTGGTCCAGGCATACCATTCAGGCATTTTGATTCTAAAATTAATGTGCTCTTAGTTCATAATGCAAAAAACTTGGACCTGCAAAAATCATTTTCCTTCATTCAATCAGGACCAAGCTCGTCAAAATTACAAAATAGAAAGGATCGGTAGGTAATTAGTATAGGTGTATGTATTTATAAATATTGTGTTCAGATGTATATGAGTTGTTTTTTTTTAAACTATCTTGCTGTAACCAGCTTTTTACATAACTTACCAACTATCACACGGGATACAGTGAGCACTATTATAAATGAGTAGAATTGTTGGAAACCATTTACCTCAGGGTTATGGGTTGATAAATATAGTTACCTAAAGAGTCATGGGTAGACTTTCATTTTGTTATGCTGTGTTGTGTATTTCCGTGATCTCTTAGAATTTTTCTTTCTCTGTTACTTAGGTAAATTACCACCAGATCATATTAACAAAGATTCTGGCTAATGTCTAGAGCTGGATGGAAGGATTTTTTGTCTAGCAGTCTAAAGACCAACTTCAGGGAATCTATGAATTCCATGAAATTATGTATGTTCTGGGGTAAGGCTCTGTAAGTGTAGTTGTAGGCATGTTGAGTGGGTGTATGTAGGTGGACATATAGGTGTAAGAACCCAATCACACATGTGTAGGTAAATATTTTTATTATATTTCACTAGACTCACAAAAATAACAAGACACGAAAAAGATTTTAAAACAGAACTTTTGCCTTCTAAGAGATTTAGCATCCTTTTTCACAATGACTGCATCTAAACCCAGGCATATCCTGTCTCACTTATTTCTAAGGATTTCTCATCATTCTCCCAAATCCTTTTGTAGACCTGACATACACTTCAGGCTATAGTGCAGGCTCATTTTTATTAGACTTAGAGCTCATTGTAAAAAATGACTATTTTTCTAGCAACTCTGCTCTTTTTTCCTTCCTGTCCTGCTCATTCCACTTGATCTCTCTAAATACTTTACTACTATTTCTTCTTCCTCTGTTTCCCCTAACCAAATGTGATTATCAGCAGTTATTATTCATAAGAATTAGAATCTCCAAATCACCTGTCCAAATCTCTGGCCCAATAACATCTCGCTTCCATGATGATAATCTCTGTTCTGCATTCCTATCCAAGTCATCTCTACCTGAAGCTGGCATCCTGCTTCAGCATTCCCATGATATTCCTAACAATTTACATGAATTTAAGGAATACAGTGACAAATTTTCCCTAATGAAATAAATTTTTCTTTGTTTAACCTCATTTGTTCCTTACAATAGGGAGTTCGGTAGGGTTCACTATTCTTGTTTTTTGAAAAAGGCAAATCCAAAGTCCAGAGAAATGTAAAATGTTTTCATGATCAAAAAATTCAGTCACCAATAGACCTGACACTGTATCTCACATTTCTAAACTATTCATCAAGACCTAACTGCAGGCATCTGTTTAGCTTAGTGACTGGATAAAACCAAGTAAATCTGGAGTACCAGAAAAGACAATGTGTTTGTAATAAGAAACTAGGTGCACCTGAGTGGTTCAGTGGTTGAGCATCTGCCTTTGGATCAGGGCATGATCCCAGGGTTCTGGGATCAAGTCCCACCTCGGGCTCTCACAGGGAGCCTGCTTCTCCCTCTCTCTATGTCTCTGTGTCTCTCATAAATAAATAAATGAAATCTAAAAAAAAGAGAGAGAGAGAGAGAGAGAGAAAGAAACTAGATTGAAGTCATGGCATTGCTGTTTACTAGATTTATGATTTTATGCAAATATTCAGATAACTTATCATCTCTAGATATTATCTTCAATGTTTAAAAAAGGAGCTCATGTTTGATTTTCTCTAGTCACCTCTCTGCTCTAACACACTTAATAGTCTTTTGTTCATTGACTCTATTCTCCCACTGGTGGAGGAGGTGGTAATGATCAGGTCAGATGTGTGCATAACTCTGTTTTGCTTTTTAGCATGGAGGGTAAGAAACTTGTGCTTCCTTGAAGGAAAAAGGAAAATGCTCCTGTAGAATGTAGGCTCATATGACCTTAAATATCACGTAATTCAGCTTTGTGGGGGCAAAGGGGACCAAATGACCTGAAGCAGGATTTTGACACGCCTGTCTTCACCAATTCCTGCTAAATTGCTGATACTGTTTCTCTTTGTGAATCACTCCGCACTCACTCATTTGTGTGATCGCCAACTGCTCTTGTTGGCAGGACCCTCTGAGGGCTTTCCAGGCCACTGCTTATGGCATAATGCCAAATGGATTGTGGAATGGATGATTGACAATCAAATAAGCATCCTGCCTTGTGGCCACACAAAACATAACTGTTATTATTACGTATGGAGCCTTTCAAAACACCATGTTAAATAGCCCAAGTGAAAGGAAATTAATGCCAAATTACTATGAGGAGCTACTTTTAAAACAGATGAGTTGAGAGGCCAAGGATGCTCCCTTCTAATCACTCATGAAGATTTTTCTCATTTCTTCCTCTTTCATGTCTTTTATAGCTCAGTTACCCATCATTTATCCATTAATTTGCTACAAGAGCCTCTTAACTAGACTTTTGCTCTTGGTCTTGTCCATTTCAATCTATTTTTCACACTGCTATATCCTTCTGGAAGGTCTTTTACATCATTCAAAATAAAACCCAATCTGCTTGGTATTCTAAAAAATGCTTTTCCTGAGAGACGCCCTTCCAAACTGTCTAGCTTCCTCCTCTGCCCCATCTCACTGCTCACCTTCCATATATCCCAGCCTGTCTGTTGGTAGTTTTCTCAACATAGGCAAGTCCTTAATAAAAATGAATACTTAAATGCAAATTTTTATTGAAATCAGTTAGCTTATAGAGTTCTAAGTCAGATATTCCTAGCAGGAGTGAGTTTGTTTCAACTTCAATGTATGCAGCTGGCCCTGATCATGAAGCACAGCTCAGAAACACATAGTTTAAATTGAATGCACTACTGGCCTGAATTGTGGCCTCCAAAAAGCCCTATCTGCACACCAGTCCCTGAAACCCAAGCATATTACCTTATGCGGCAAAAGTTGAACATTACTATATGGCTTAGTCTGTTTGGGCTGCTGTAATACAAGACCATATATGGGTGGCTTAAACAACAGAAATTTATTTCTCACAGTTCTCAAGGCAGGGAAATTTCCTAGATCAAGGTGCTAGCGGGTCTGGTATGTGATTCTTCCTGGATTCTAGATGCTGTTTTCTCATGTCCTCACATGGTAGAGAGCACAGCAAGCTCTTATGTCTCTTCTATAGGACACTAATCCTGTTCATGAGGGCTTTATTCTAATGACCTAATCACCTCTCAAAGGCCTCACTTGCTAACACCATCACACTGGGAATTAGAATTTCTACATACAAATCTTAGAGGGACACAAACGTTTAGTCCATAATACCACATGTGATAAAATATATGGTTAAGAATCTTGAGAGGAAGTGCTTATCCTGGATAATCTGGATTGGCTTTAACTGCAGTCACATGTATCCTTATAGGAGAGTGGCATAGGGAGTCTTATGACAAAAGAGGAGAAAGCAATGTGACCAGAGAGACAGAGAGTTGAATGATGTGACAAACCTAAAAATTCCCAGAGCCACCAGAGGCTAGAAGAGGCAATGAGGAATTTTTTCCTAGAGGCTTTGGGGGTGAGCATAGTTCTGCCAACACCTTGATTTTGGAACTTATAGCCTCTAGGTCTATGAGAGGATACATTTCTGTTGTTGTAAGCCATTAAGTTTGTTATAATTTTTTACAGCAGCCACAGAAAACTGATACAAACACTTTAGTGAGAAACACAGGTAAATAGAGAGCATAGAATCAAGCAGAAGGATTAATAAAGACTTATAAAAGAAGATAAATTGTTTGCCTGATGCCAAATCATCATCCTCACACCAAAAATAACTTAGATATCATTTCACTGTACATTTTATTTGACAAAGGAAAGCTCAAGGCCACCGAGGTTCCTTGGCTTCCCATAGCTGTCTGTGTGGTGAGCGGTAGAACCATGACAAGAGTTCAGGTCTCCTAAGGACCCTAAGGCTTCCTTAATCATCCCTCACTGGCACTCAGCTAAAAATGGCACACTGTTCAATGTAATTCTATTTGTAATTGTAAAATGTTGAAATATGGCTAAGTCTCCAACAATGGAAAGTTGCTTTAGATAAATTGTGTTACCTTTAATGTTAGGATACTGGGAGTCCATTAAAAATATTCTAGTCATTGAAATAGATACTATAAAAATGTAAGAATGAACATTTTTCCCAGTATATTTTTAGGGAAAACAAGAAGTTCACACAGAAGAATTCTGAGCACAATCTCATTTTTATAAAGAAATCATAAAAGATACTTCAAAGTATAGATTTGCAAGGCTATATACCAAAGTGTTACTGATAGCTCTCTCTGATCACAAGGATTACAGGGGGCTTTTATTTTTCTTTATTTTATCATTTCTCTATAATAAATACATATTGATTTATAATAAAAAGGATTTTATTCTGACGTTTCAAAGAATTCACATTGTATGTCTATCTCTCAGGTGCTGTTCAAGAGACCAGATATAGACATCTTATCTATATACTATCTTATCTATATTTCATCTAAGAATGAGGTTAGGGTATTGGGATTCAGGGCCAGTGCAAGGCAGGAGATAAAGTAAGAATGAATAGCAAAGAAGTGAGAATGAATATGGTTGACAGATGTAGAAAAAGGGGAGCAGATACACTGGCCAGAAGGTGGCAAGTTTGTTGATAGCTTCCCAGTCAGCTAGCTATATATCCTGTTTTATGTTGCCCTTACCAATTCCAACAAATAGATTACTTTGAAGACCCAAAGTTTTTCCTCTGAGTCCAGTTTCAGACAAGGCAGTCTCTGGAACATCTAGGCAACATCATCTGAATGGCATGGAGATGCACCTTCCATGAAGACGGGCGTCTGCTGAAGTCAGCCTGACCAGGGAGAGGATGGCTAGTGATGACAGGGAACAGTTAGAGGTTCCTGGACCTGCCAACAGGAGAGAACTCAGTCAAGGAGCAAAAGTGTGTACAGATCTATGTCTGTATTCATGTGACATTCAGCCCTTATGCTACCCTACTACACTTAGAAATTTAGTGAAATTAATTTTTCGTTGAGAGTTGACTTTTGAACAGGGCAGAAGAGAGAAACATTAGAATACTCCAGCCTGAAACTAGAATGATAAGAAAAGTAAATCTTAAAAAAAAAATTGCTGGTGTTTTATATCTTGCCCCATAGCAGGTTCTAGCTGTACTTATAGCTGAAATAAATTGTCATTCATAGCATCTTTTGGGGATTGTAAATTGATGTGAGGTACTTTTACTGGGAAACAGTTTGCCACATTTAGCAATTTGTCCAAAATCTTTAGGACATAATTTGAAAAGCAGACAAAAATCATGTATAAATATGCCATCACTGTGATAGTCCTGACATTGAAAGTCTAAACAAATTAAATATTCAAAATTAGATGAATGATTAAGTATTATAGGTAAATATAATGGACTATTCTGTGGTCATCAAGAATTATGTTGATAAATAATTTAGTGAAAACAAATTATTGTACATGAAACTTTATACTAACCATACATAATTTGCATGGGTGTATGTGCATGTGGGTATATATACATACACACACATATATTTACATATATATATACACATACATACATAAAATCCTTCGAAGGGTAGCTTTCATTTAATAAATTTTTAAAAAATGATCTTATGCAAACCAGTTTTCAAGAATGTACTGGGTGCAGTGAAGTATCTAAGTAATGTCATATTGATCTTTCTTTTTGCAAAGTAATGAATATCTTATTCTTTCAATATCAGAAGTTCCAAAATATTGAAGAAAAAATACAGACTAATTAGAAAAATGGAGAAAAGAATACATCAAAATAACATATTTCCTTCTTTGTTTTAAAAGACTGACATATACTGACAGATGTCACTCATTTCCTCTGCACTTTAGCACGTTATCGTTTATAGGTAAATTGTATGAATGCAAGGGTAGTCCTTCATAGTTCTGGGCCTTAGGGAGACAAAATATGAACTACAAAATCTCCCTCGCTGATGAATTCCTTAGAGGAATGCCTTGACACAAAAACTGAAACAGGAAAGATTTATAGGTAGAATTACCCACATTAAAATTCCCTCATGGATATTACCTGGCTAACAGAGAAGTCCCTGGCATATAGAGGAGGTTGCAGCTGTGGTAAACTACTCAGAAGCCTACTTGCCCCCCCTTCCCCAGCAGCAGCCATTCCCTGCTAAGCTAACTCTGATTTTGTCATAGAACAAAAGGCTTTGCATTTCAAGAAAGGCTGGATCAGACGGCAAATCTTGCTGTGTCTAAATCAATCATGGTAGCAACAGTCCCCTTACCACTGACATGTGATGTCATTCTGATCAATGAGATGTGAGAATAAGTGCAGATGTTGCTTCTGGGAGGAGTTCTTATCTCTTAAAGTAATAGCGAAGGGATAATGTCTTTTCTTATGGATATAGTTGCAGGCGGATGTGATACTGCAGCCGTCTTGTGACTGTGAAATAGCTAGTCAAACATTAAGAATGACAGAGTAAAAGCTCAACTCCCAAGAATATGTGTCTTTTTCAAGACACTTTTCGAGACCCTAAATTAACCCACTGGGATTGACCCCAGAGCCGTCCTACCTTAGCTTTATTTTTATATAACGTGACAAAGCTCTTTTATGGTTTAAATTCTTCTGAGTTGGATATTCTGTTGCTCAAATAATTTGAACTGATATCGAAGGTAAAGAAACTGTTGGGTTGAATTCAATTATAAGTATAATGTGAGGACTGGGTTCCATCAGTAGACCCAAAGTGCTGGGAGAAAGAGAGAGGGTGCCTGTTCATATAGGACTTTATGATCTGCATTAAAGCTTTGCAGTGATGGGGAGCCTTTAGTGGTTTTGAACAAGAGTGGTAAGATTTGATTTTGCTTTTTTTAATGAATTTCTGTGTGCCTCCAGTTGTTTTCTCTACCCTATTTAGACTTAATTCTTCAAATATAATAAAGCTGTTTGCTTCTATTCTTCCCATCTTTCCCCTTAGCCATTTCCCTTTTCATTGATCTTTCATAAGTCTTGTGATCTTAACCCTAATGCTATTAATCCAGGTCTCGACTTTTTGACCATATTTCTCTTCTGTTCTCTCTTCTATTTGGCCCTTGGCTCTGGATATGCTTTTCAGGGCTTTTAGTGTCTCCAAATATAAAAGTCTTTTAAATGCACAAGGTCAGGGTGAGGACTGCATTTACTAAAGTGAATACCAATGTAATTGAAGAATCTCTTTGCAAACTAAATAATTAGTCTTGAATGAATTTTTCTTTTAAATTGAATTTCCGTTCTTAGGATTGATTTTTTGTTTTTTTAGAAAGGCCAATCTACAAATGAATATATTTTTTTCCCATTCTGAATTCTTTCTCTTTTTCATAATATGGAGTCCTTAGATTCTTTCTGAAGACTTAAATTTGTTATTCGTGTTTCAGTGGAATTTGGAGCCTATGTGAAATACAACATATTTGAAATTGAGATGCCTTTTTCTTTTCCTCTTCCCTGCAATTATGTTGTGTTCTGTTACATATCCCCTGGAATGTGCCTGCTTAAACATTTAAGCAATATTCATCAAAGACCTTTTAGATTTTATTTCCTTGAATAATTAAAATAGAACTAAACAGATCTGTGCATCACAAGGGCATTGGTTTCAAGCCTGTTGGCTGTTCAACTACACTGGGGAAATTGCATGTTCAACATCGGTTTAATTATAGAGCATTTAATAAGTTTACTGATGTTATGACATCAGTGGAAAAGTTTTTTTTTTTTTTTAATGCCTTGATTTACTTAAAGGTCGGTGACTTGATTAAGAAATGAGACATAGGCAGCAGTGATCTGCCTTTCAATAGAGTTGGGCATACCTTACATCCTTTTGAGACTTCATTCTTCACTTTCTGGGCATTTTAGCAGTGGTACACATCAGGCTGAAGTTTTAGAGGGAGAACCTTCCTTTTTGACCTTCCTTTGTAGAGTGCAAAAGGAAAAATAAAGATTCCCCTTGATTCTGTCTTTTAAGGATCATAAATTATTTTTGTTTTGCTGCAAGCATGCTGGCTGATTCATTTCTAAAAGGAAGAAGGCTAATATAATTTTCCAAATGGACCCATGTACTCTCTTTTGAAGTACATTATGGCAAGACTTTCTCTTCTTTTCTATGGAAAGTCCAGAGTACAAATGTGTTATTTCACCAACACTAGCTACATTTATTTATTTACTTATTCATTTAACTCCCACTGTATAAGAAACTATGCAAGGTTTTTTTTTAATATACATAACCTCATTTATTATTCATGCCCATCTGTGAAATAGTATTTTCTATTATTTTCATTTTACAGATTAAGAAATTGAGGCTTAGAAAAACTGTGACTTGCCTAATACCATACTGTTTATTTGGTTAAGACCATTTGTTTGAAATTAGTGAGGATTAAGTGATAGGCAATTTTGAAAGAACAAAATAGGAAGCATGTTTAATAGGATTAAAAGGATAGATAAAACAGACATAATGGAAGAGGAAGAGAAGACCCTGAGAACGTTTCCTTGATCGTCTTGCCATGCCCTGGTCCACAAAGCAGCCTATCCCAAGAACAGTCCTCTGGGCAGACTTTCCTTCTGTCTAACCTCTTCTACATTTACCCAGCCCTCTCCTTTCTGAAGGTCCCAGACACTACCATTTTATTTCTCTCTGAAGAGCTTCCTTTAGCCATTCTAAGTGCTAGACCTAAAACATCTGTTAGCAGCAAATTTTCTTCCTTTCCTGTCATCTGAGAATGGGTCTATTTCCCTTCCCTAGAAGATCATTTCACCCGATATAAGATTTGGTTGGCCAGTTCTTTTCTTTCACTATTTGAAAAATGTTATGCCACTTCCCTCTGGTCTCCTTTGTTTCACGTGAGACATTGCCTATCGTGGACATTGTTTTATCTTTTCCTGTTAATGTGTCATTTCTCTCCAGTTACTTTAAAGACTTTTTTCCTTTGTTTTTACTTTAATCATGATGTATCTTAATATAGATTTCTTTGGGCTTATCCTGTTTATAGTTTTCTCAGCTTTTTGTATCTATATGTTTATGCATTTCACTCAGTTTGAGAAGTTTTCCACCATAACTTCTCTGAATAATTTTTCAGTCTGCTCTTCTCTTTTTCTGGGACTTTGATAAAATGAGTGTTAGATCTTTTGTCATTAAGCCACAGAATGCTGATGCTCTGTTCTCTCTGTCTCTCTTTTTTTGAGTGTAATTGACATACAATTTTACATTAGTTTCGGATATACAACATAATGATTCAGCAACTCTATACATCAAGCTGCGCTTACCAGAAGGATAACTACCATCTGTCACTATACAATGCTAGTAAAATACTATTGATTGTATGTATTCCTTTGCTGTACTTTTCATCCCTATGACTTATTCATTCCATAAATGGAATGCTATACTTCCCCCTCCCTTTCACCCATTTTGCCCAACCCCCCCCTTCTCTGTGGCAATCATTAGTTTGTTCTATATATGGGTCTGTTTCTGGATCTTTTTGTTGTTTATTTCTTTGTTTGTAGATTCCACATATAAGTGAAATCATATGGAATTTGTTTTTCTCTTTCTGACTTATTTCACTTAGCATAGTACCCTCTAGGTCCATCCATGTTGTCCCAAATGGCAAGATCTCATTTTTTTCTATGGCCTAGTAATTTTCCATTTTGTGTGTGCATGTGTGTGTGTGATACACCACATCCTCTTTATCCATTCACCTATTGGTGGACACTTAAGTTGTTTCCTTATTTTGGTTATTATAATTGATGTTGCAGTAACATAGGGGTTATATTTGAATTAATGTTTTCATTTTCTTTAGGTAAATAGTAGTGGAATTACTGGATCATATGGTAATTCTATTTTTAATTTCTTGAGGAGCCTCTGTACTGTTTTCCACAGTGGCTGCACCAATTTACATTCCCACCAACAGTGTATGTGGGGCTCCTTTTGCTCCATGTCCTCACCACTTGTCATTTTTTGTCTTTTTGATACTGGCCTTTCTGACTGGTATGAGGTGATATCTCATTGAGGTTTTAGTTTGCATATGCTTGGTGATTAGTGATGTTGAGCATCTTTTCATGTGTTTGTTGTCTTCTTTAGAAAAATGCTTATTCAAATCCTCTGCCCATTTTAATCATATTGTTTCCCTGGTGTTGAGTTGTATAAGTTTGTTAAGTATATTTTGGATATCAACTTTTTATTGAATATGTTGTTTGCAAATATCTTTTCCCATTCAGTAGCTTGCCTTTTATTTTCTTGATGGTTTTCTTCACTGTACACAAGAGACGGTTCTTTTGTTTCAGTCTTATTTCTCTTGTTTACATTGGGTGAATTCTGTTGATCTATTTTCAGATTTACTAATTCTATCCTCTATCCTCTCCATCCTACTTTTGAGATCATTTAGTGAATGTTTTTTATTTTTTTAATTTCAGTTATTGTATTCTTTTATGCTTTCCATATGGTTCTTTTTTAAAAAAATATTTCTTTGCTTAGTTTTTCTGTTTTTTCCTTTGTTTCAAGAGAATTCATAACTAGTTGTTGAAGCATTTTTATGATAGCTGCATTCAAATCCTTTTAAGATAATTTCAACATCTGAATCATCATGATATTGGCACCAGTTGATTGTCTCTTCTTATTCAGATCATGATTTTCCTCATTTTTGGTATCTGTTATATCCTGGACACATTAGTTATTTGGATAAAAGATTGTTGATCCTACTTAATTTCCAATTCAGATAGTTATGTTGCTTGGGTACAGTATATAGTTCTGTTCCACTTTTATGGGGTTTCATTCCAATGACAGTTTACAGATCCCTTACAATGTTAATTTGCTCTGCTTCATTATTCTGGTAGTGGTGGGACTCTGTCTCTGCTGGTGTTATGTACATGGGCAAAAGGCACCTCCTTTCTATCTCTAGTCCCTGTTCTATGTAAGCAAGAGGACAGAAGCCACTGAGTCTGGGTGTCTCTGTAACACTAGGTAGAGGGCAAAGAAGCAGGGCTCTGCTGATGCTGTCACTTCCAGATTAAATTGCCACATAGGGCTCCAGTTATGGGGTGGAAGTTGTTTTGAAGTTTTGCTGTAGCTCCTAGTGATGGTAGTCCTCTACTCGTAATGCCCTGGTTCCAAAGTGGAACTGTGATGGCTTGGGGTTTCCTACTGCTAGTGGATCAAATTGCTGCCCTGCTCATTTGTGAAGTAGAAGCTTATATAGTTAAGGTCTACTGGTGCTGTTCTGTTGCTGGCTGATTGGGCAATTGCTGGGGCCTTGGTTATGAAGCAGAGCCTGGGACTCCCTGTTTTGTCTCTTTTGGGCTTTACTCTTCCCTATCTGTCTTCCCTACCTCTTTCCTTTCTTCCTCTCTAGTATATCGTCTGGGAGTATATGAGAAATAATAAAGAGACTCTGGGAACTTAAATTGTCATTACTCAGTTCCTGAGTTTCCTAACTGGTCTTACAGTTTTCAGAATTATCAATGTCTGATGAAGAATTTCAAGAATATTTTATTTATAGGAAAGAATCAGGGAATAGTAAGTTTATGCCCCATCTACCCAAATTCATTTTAATCAGTACTGTTTGCTGGGATCTTGGGGTTTCTATCTGAAATTTCTACAGTCATTTATACAGGTTCCCAATGATATTTATATGATAGCTGATGAGGGGTAACACCAACCCTCTACTTGTCTCTTCTATAGTGTATTAAAAAAAATCTGATCCAACACCTCTTTCTGAATGAGAAGGGATAACAAAGGAAATGGAAACAAGGAAGAGGAGGGGCCTAAGATTTTAAGCTGGGAGCCTCAAAACTTGTTTTGAAATGCATTCGTTTACTGCATCCCTAGTAAGGGCTTAGTTTTATAGGATAAATAACCTGGACTTTGTAAGCATCGCTGTCTTTAGGTACTTTGTTTACTTTTGTTTTCTGTTCTCCTTCAGAGTTCCAAAGGGATATAAAGCTGTCTTGGAAAATATGAACCCATTTAGGTTACATTAAATTAGAGAAGTAGAAAAAAAATAAAACAGGAAATATAACGAAAGATCACAGTGTTCCTTCTCTTTCCTTCTTTCTACTGAGATCAACAATAAGGTCAAACTAGAGGCTCAGAAAGTTTGAGAAAAAAAAAAAAAAACAACAATACCTAAATGCCTTATTCTCTTGTTTCTCACGGATATGATACACCCTAACCTCATTCATTTTCCTTAGGTACAACCTCTGACGGTTTGCTGGTCTTCTTCCCTTATGACAAGAGTCTTCAGGTATTGAGCAAACACATGCTGTTCTCTATTAATGAGGTTTGATATCTTTATCTTCCTCCTTCCTTCAGCTCTATGAGCTTGATTAGCTTCTCAATTATAATAAAACATAACACAACAAAATAACCTCAATCACTTCCTACAAATTGTGTTCTGAGTCTCCAAGAAGTGGCCTTAATGAATTGAGATGTGTTGCAGACATCGAAATGTTATAATAAGCAAAGGACTGATGTGTGGAATACCAGCAGAGTAGGGAACACTCTAAGGATGCTCAGTGAAATGGTGACATGCAGTAGCCATACTCTCCTACATAGAGTCAAAAGGATCCTTTCCAAGAGAGTTGAACAGATATAGTTTATTCAGTTTATCTGAATAAACTCCTTAGTCTGTTCAGAGAAGGGCTTTGTAAAATTCAATGTGAAGAGGAGGAAAGAAGGAATGGTATTGCTATGAAAATGACAGCATCACATTTTCCAGAGTGACCCATTTTCTAAAATTTTTATTTAGCCCTAAGTAAATTATAGGTACTAGATTAAATAATTTCTGACAAAATACAGTTATAGTATTTCACTGTATTCTACTTCCAATCTATTCTCCAGAGCCAGAATTACCATTTTAAAAGGCAAACAATTTATAATTCATCCATTTAAATCCTTTAACAGTCTCTTATTTTTCTCAGGATAAAGACCAAACTCATAACTCTCACCTGAACAGACCTGCATGGTCTTGTTCTCAATTTCTCCTCCTGTCTCCTCATGTCATAGACCTCTGTTATCTTTTCCATCCCTACTATACCAATCATCCCTGCTGACCATGCATCCACTTGGTTTGGGGCCTATATGCATGCTGTTCTTGATGTCTGGAACACCTTAATTTCATCCCTCTCCTTGTGGCCTAAATAAATGGTGCTTCTCCTTCATATCCCAAACAATCTTCATGTCTTCGAGGAAGTCCTTATCTCCTTAAATTCTGCTATTCTGGACAATATTTACACACCATAACTCTCCATCATAGTATTGGTTATAGTCCCATTTTAAAATTATAAATCTAAATATTGCTCTCTTTCTTCCTGATTAGACTAGATGCTCCAAGAGTCCAGGGACCTTCACTGTTTTTGTATAGGTATCTCCAGAGCTTAGTGCAGTACTTGACACAGAGTTAGGTACTCAGAAAATATTTTTCAATGTATAGATGAATGCTTTGGTTTATTATATGATTATTGATAAGATAATAAAAAACATCAAGCAAGGTGTGCTGTATACAACATGAGCTAAAAAATACTAATGAATACATGAATAAATGAATGTTGAGTGAATTAACAAGTGACTATATGTGAGTGAATTAACTACTTGTGAATTAGTAAATCATCTATCCTTTTAGTTTGACTTTTTCTGGCCCTATATTTATATCTATAGAATTCCTCTTTCCTCTCAAACAGGAGGAAGAATACAACTAATTTCTATTATTGACCTTTTAAAAAATAATAAATTCACAGGATGTGCTATAAAATAAATTATGCAATATGTGCCAAAGGCCAAGACAAACCATTCAAAGAATATCCATCTTTTTGTGTCCTGGTCCTATCCCCATTCTCTATGGAAACTGATTAGCTCTTAGAAAGGAGGAGGATTTGGGTGAGCCAAAGTCACAAAGTCTGTGTGATTTAGGCGTGATGTGACTTGTACATCTGTAATTCATAGTTGTTTTGGTTTCTCTAGCATCTCCAGGGCAGTGGTACACCAGTAGTGCTTTTATTCCTCTCTTTACCTCTTCTGCACATAAATATACACTATAATTGCTATAAGTCCAGCACATCTCAATAGTGATATGTTTTAAATCTTGAGTAAACTCCCCTTAATTGACATGCTCACCCCCTTGTTGAATGCATCATCCAGAAAGATGACTTACAATAGCATTGCTCTCAGTATCCTATTGGCCTAAGCTAAAAAGGGAGGTAAAGAGTCCTCATATTTCTAGATTTTAAAGAGACACTACGGATCTATTCTAGAAACCATACTTTTTTAGTTAATTTATTAGCTGGTTTTAATTACACCTCTAGAGAAAGCTGAATGATGCTCAAATTGCAACATACAAAGTCCAGCAAATAAATTATTGCTGTGATCTTAGTGGCATGCTGGGCACATCAGAAAAAATGTTTTCCCTTCATATGAGATAATTTTTACTAAAAATGGAAGATATAATAACCTAAAGTTATTCTAACAAAATTGGTGCCTGGAGTTGATGACACCTCACGAGCCTGAGGTTGTCACATCTCTCTTCCCTCTCTGCCTCTTCGAGAGACAAGAAAACATTAAAGGGACAGGCATTTTCATGCTGTTTTTTGGCCTTGTAGGACCCTACTGGGCAGTAAGGGGCATGAAAAAGGAGAACCAGAATGAGGGTGAGGAGACATGCCTGGAGGATTGTCTTTGCTCTGAACCTCAGTTTCCTCGTCTATAAGAGGGAACCAGGTTATGATGATTTTTATGGTTGTTTGAAGCACTACTATTTAATTGATTATTTTTCTTTAAGGTTTTTTAAGATACAAAGGCTAATTACTATGGAATATATTTTAGTTGTTTAAATATTTATTTGAGAGAGCAAGTGCATGCGTGAGTTGGGGGAGAAGCAGAGGAGGAGGGAGAAGGAGAATCCCAAGCAGACTCCCTGCTGAGTGGGGAGCCCAACATGGGGCTCCATCTCATGACCCTAAGATTATAACCTGAGCCAAAATCAAAAATTGGATCCATAACCAACTGAGCCATCCAGGGGCCTCAGTACAGACTATATTTTTTAAATGAATTGGATATATATCACACTGATATCATTAGAACTTTGCACGCAATTTTATAGGGCTGGAATGTTGATTGATTGCTATGCTTTCTTAGCCATAAAATTTAATTATTTACACCAGTATTTTGAAGGGAGAGAGTAACATTGGGTTATCTCAATATGTAATGGGATATTAGAGGTGGAGTGGGACTTGAAACAAAAAGGGTGAGGAAGTGTAGGATATAGTCTCTCCACGTGAATTTGTGTACATGCTTACAGTCTGCCTAGCTTTGATGTTTAGTATCCCTTTATCTGTGCACAATCCTCTCACTTTGTGGCCTCTGTTTCCATTGTTCTATCCTGTGTGATCCTGGTTCCCATGTACAGAAGGCTACATAGACCTGTTATCCCTTAAATGATGCATGGTCTAGGTGTTCTTCATCCATAAAAAATTTACATGTTCTTTGTGCCTTCCATCATAGGTCCATCTGCTCTACTTTTAAAAATGGCAATTAATCTTATGACAAATATATTTATGTTGTTGACATTTTAATGAGAAATTTTCTACTTTTTTTAAAGCTTTTATTTATTTATTCATGAGAGACACACACACACAGAGGCAGAGACACAGGCAGAGGGAGAAGCAGACTCCCTGCAAAGAGCCCGATGCGGAAGTGGATCCTGGGCCCGGGGATCATGCCCTGAGCTGCAGGTAGATGCTCAACTGCTAAGCCACACAGGCATCCTGTAATTTTCTACTTTCTTATATTTACATTTATAATGGATATATATATGGCCTGAAAAAAATAATGGCATTTTGCCATCTAACCCCAGGTAGAAACTGTAATGGGAAAACATCAAAGAAAGTGCAAGGGTTCAAGTACAAGCTGACAGTAGAGGATTTAGGCTAGTTTGGTTTTAGGATGTCTTCTAGTATCATGTGAAGACTCAAACCAGAAGAACTACAACTTCGGTTTATATAAATATGGTGATGGGGATCATTATGTTTTGAAATATTTTAAAATATATTCTGTCTTGAAATTTTTCTTGACCCGTGGCTTTTAAAAATATGTAACATCTTTATTAAGGTAGGTTTTTATAGTCTGAAGCAGATTTTGGTGCTTCAGAAGAACATAAGCCACCTATAATAAGGCATTTCTCATCTTGGACTATTAAATTCTATTTTCTTGTTTATCTTACATGCCAGTATGTTTTTTCTTTTTCTTTTTTTTTTTATGATAGTCACAGAGAGAGAGAGAGAGAGGCAGAGACACAGACAGAGGGAGAAGCAGGCTCCATGCACTGGGAACCTGACGTGGGATTCAATCCTGGGTCTCCAGGATCGCGCCCTGGGCCAAAGGCAGGCGCTAAACCGCTGTGCCACCCAGGGATCCCATGCCAGTATGTTTTTGAAGGATAACTTAGAGAAAAGCATGCAGCCTACTTCCTTCCAGCAGATGGCTTATGGAAGAGAGACACTGAAAAGCAAATGGACTATATACATCAGGATCCTTTTCCTAATCCTACACCCTGGGCCCCTCTGGCTGACTAATGGTGGGAGGTTCCTTACAACCAATGACAGGAAAGTTTGAGAACTTGGGCTAGTAACCAAGTTTCCCATTCATGGACACATTTTGTGTTTATAGCTGATATGGTACATTCTAATTTATTTGTGCTTGTATATCACTTTTGCTAATTAATAAATACTAGGAATAAGCTAGATTACTGGGGGCAGCCCCACATGAGCTAGATAGAGGTGGGGGTAGGCAGAGCTGCAGAGCCTTACTGAGTCATTGCTCAGGAATCCCCATGACCTGTGTGTGGCATATGAGTGATCTCAGAGAGAGGCACAGGTGCTGGTAGAGGTGTCTGGAAGAGACCTGGGGTCGAATAAAGACACTGTGTTGGGAAGGACCTTGAGACCCAAAGGCAAAGAGCAATGCCATGGATACCAGTAGAAAGCTCCTATTTATCATGGCCCAACCTGCCTACCTTCAACATACCTCAGAGTCAACCAGTCTGGTAACAGAATCAGATAGTTACCAGGGACTACAGGGATGGGGAGGTGGGGGATTATAATCAAAGGCTATAAAGTTTCAAGCAAGATAAATAAGCTCTAGAGATCTGATGTGCAACATTTTACCTGGTCAGCAGTAATATATCGTAGAGTTAAAAATTTCTTGAGAGGGTAGATATCATGTCAAATGGTATGATGACAATAAAATAAAGTTGAGAAAAAGAAGAATCAGGCCAGACCCTTTTACATTAATTTTTGTATCCTGTCACTTTACTGAATTCATTTGTCATTTCTAGTAGTTTTTTGGTGAAGTCTTTAGGCGTTTCTATAGATTTTATCATGTCATCTTTAAATAGTTTTATGTTTTCCTTACCAATTTTATAATTTTTATTTCTTTATGTTGCTGATTGCTGTGGCTAGGATTTCCAGTATTTTGCTGAATAAAAGTGGTATGAGTAGACATCTTTGTCTTGTTTCTGACCTTAGGGGGAAAGCTCCTAGTTTTTCACCATTGAGTATACTATGGGTTTTCCATATAAGGCCTTTATTACACTGAGGTATATTATCTCTAAATCTGTATTGCTTAGGGTTTTTATAATGAATGGATGTTGTACTTTGTCAAATGCTTTTTCTGGACCTATTGAAATGAGTAGGGTTTTTATCCTTTCTTTTATTGATGTAATGTATCATGTTGTTTTGTGAATAATGAACCACTCTTGCACCCTGGAATAAATGCCACTTGATCATGGTGTGTGACTTTTAGAAATGTGTCATTGGATTAAGTTTACTAATATTTTAGAATATTTTGAAGACTTTTTTATCTATATTCACCAATATATTGGCCTGTAGTTGTCTTTTTGTGGTATTTTTATCTGGTTTTCGTATCAGGGTAATGCTGGCCTCATAGAATGAACTTGGAAGTTTTCCTTCCTCTTTTGTTTTTTTGGAATAGCTTGAGAAGAATAGGTATTAGAGCTTCTTGAAATGTTTGGTAGAATTCCCCCAGGAAGCCATCTGGTCCTGGACTTTCATTTGTTGGAAGTTTTTTGATTACTGATTTAATTTCAATGCTGGTGAACAGTCTGTTCAAATTTTCTATTTCTTCTTGCTTTAGCTTTGGTAGGTAGTATGTTTCTAAGGACTTATCCATTTCTTCTATGTAGTCTAATTTGTTGGTAAACCTTGGCTAAACAGATTAAAGAGAATACTGAGGATACACTATAGAACTTGGAAGAAGGGGGAATTCTATTGCCATGAGCTCATGTAGGCCATGCCTTTCTCTTATACCTACATATAGTTTTGGAAAGGAAAGGAAGCGGGGCAGAAGTTTGAATGATCAAACACTGACCTAAGTACATGATGCAGAGATTGTGTCATTTAAAGATACTTCTTAAATTATTGCCTCATATTAGCATTAAATTACTGCACTGAATTAAAATTTAGTAACTCGTCCCCCCACAGCTACCCATTAGTCAGAGGGCTTGTGAGAAAGAACAGATGAGTTAGAAATAAAGTAGCTATTTGTTCCTTGCACTTCTGACTGTTATGTGAGTAATGTTTGACCCAAGTGCCCATGTTTTTTCCTCACTGGCCTTTTCTATGGAAGTTCCGGAACTCAACCTGTACCTACTGAACACAAAATATAGTATTTTAGATGGCTATTGTCTCTGATCTGAGAAATTATTTTACCATGGGGAATCACAAGATAAATTAATGAAAAACACCTCAAAATAGATAAATGATATATTTCTAGATGGCAGAAAACTGTGTTTAGAATTTCCTAAGTGCTTTGGTACACGCACACACACCCATATATACATGAACATGGTATCTAGAAAACTGCTTGTTACATAGTAGGTTTTTAGTTACTATTTGATAGATTGTGCTGGGGAATTACACATTCATCTACAATGCAAATGGATATTTATTTTCAAGAGTTTATTGACAGTCCCTTGGCAATGCAGGCATGTGTACTTTGTGGTTTTCTTCTCTGAGCTTTTGAGATTGACTTAGATATTTTAGGTCTGGTTGGAAGTTTTCAGGGATAATGATCAAAAATAAGATCTTGGCATTTCAGTCTTATGGCAAGAGAGTGAATTAATAGCCCATGGACAGAAATAGCTAGGTTTTATTCTTCTGGAACATTTCCTTCTGCCTAGAAGAATGCTTGAAGTCTGCCTCAATCTCTGCTTGTAATAAGTATCTCAAATTCATGCAGCTCCCAGGTGATACTTTGCAGATCCCCTTCTACAGAGTGAAGGGTTGGACCTGGCACATGTTACCTAACCTAAACCCCTCTAAAAGTTCCTGCAATTTATAAATTATTTATTAGTACTCAAGGAGTATAAAGAAAGAAAGAAGAGTAGAAGAGATTTAGAAAATTCTAGAGCCAAAGACAGTGGAGCTGATAGTAATAAATTTATATAGACTGAGTTATGTTAGGAAATGCACGAAACAGTCTTAGTACTCATAGACTGGGCACTCATCAAGTTTTCAAAGATGGAGTTTCATCATATAGAACTAAGTGCCAAGTACTATGTTTCCTAGATTGCATCTTCTAGCAAACAGAAGAGTCTGACGGAATATAGTATTTACAGGGTCTTCCCAGGCTTGAAAAGGTTCTCTGGAGTCCGGGGCTGCAGAAGGAAAAGAATGTGCAGGAGGCAAAGAATGTACTAACCTAACCCATTTTTAACAGGACAGAAAGAGACTATTAAACAGAACCAAGGCAGGAGGAAGCAAAGAAAGACCCAGTCTGTAACTTTAAGAATATCTTTAAATGATCTCTATGTGTTCTCTTTTTTACTTTTTCTCCTAATTATGAAAAGATGAAGTGGATTTAGTTTCAGGACACTATGGAATGGGGAAAACTGATTAGTTTGTGTCCTACACCATAGAATATGAGGGTTGAGAAAACACCAAAGGGAGACAGCTGGCAACAGTTAATTGCATGTCTAGTACATAGGATCAAGAACAGTGAAGTCCCTGCGGTTTTGACAAAGGCCTTAGCTCCAAGCAACAAAAGGACCCACAGGTATATTATTCTGAAAGGCTAAAATTTTAGTTCGCCAGTTGAAAATTTATGATTTCTAAATTCCTTCCAGTTGTATCTATGTTACTATGTTAAACGTGTCCTCTCATCTAATGTATAATCCCACTGTTCTTCAGCCAAGTGAGTCTTCCAACTATATGTTAAGCTACCTTGAGTCATTCCTGCATTTTCGGAGATTAACAAGTTGTAGGGGCATTGTGAATGAAAGAATAAGTGTTTACATGTTGTATGATAACTATGCTCTTCATCCTTCCTTTTCTCCAATTTGTGATAAAAAACTGTCTCCAACCCATGAAGACTGGTTACATGGTTTCCATCTCATGTTCAACTCTTATTTAATACTTGTCTGTTAAACATTCAAAACTGTGTGGGTAAGGTGCTTTCTAAGTTTGAATTTGAATAAACCAAATCACACAGTGGGATCAATGAGTGAATAGACAATTTCATTTTCCATGATGATCCTTTGTAACAAATAAGAAACAAAACCTTCTAACTGATGGTATTTCATGGTTTGAGTAAGAAGAGATAGGAAATTATGGCAGCATACAGAGAATATAGGATCTCTGGATCAACAAGGCTCTTGCCTTCCAGGTGGTCCCAGTGTAGGTGAAGCAATCCTAAGAGGGACTCCTAGTGGGAGGGAGCAGGGTGTCCTTCTACGAATATCTGAACCACCAAGTTCCTATCAGCCTCTCTTTGCCTGCTACAAAGACAAGATCCTTTTGCCACAGCTCAGCGACTTCACGGTGATAATTTTGCTAAAGCCTAACAGGGCAGAGCACTGCAAATACAGGGATATTTTCTTTCAGCCCTCCAATGACCCACAACTGGTTCCTATTATTAATAATTCCTCTAAGATTTATCTTCACAAAAAAGCACCAAGACTTCCACAGTTAAGGAAAGACAGGACTGCAGACTCCTGCTCTGAATTGTTTCCTGAGCTTCTTCATTATTTACTGAGATTCCTGAAATGCAAACAATCAGAGTCTTATCAGGCAAAGGCAGATCCCCAGAGCCTTTTATCATTCAGTCTGCAATTTTGAATTTCCTCTATAACCAGACAGCATACCAAATGAAGCTAGACTCTTTAAAGGGAAATGAGGCAATTGGAATGTCAATTTTATTTAGTAATATATTGTAAAAACTTAAACAGCATATCCGGCTGATTGACAAAATCCATCCAACTGTTAAGGGCAAAACAAAACTATCTCAAGAGGTACAGTTATGCAGATCTTGCTTTTACCTATAGGCAGATATTTAAAGAGAAAGAGAGAGAGAGACAGAAAATATTGAAGCAGAATGCAACATCTGGAATTGTCCAACTGATAAAATTCAGAGAAAGAATAAGGGAGTTAGAAGCAAGGATATCATGTCATGTTTTCTTTCTTCTTCTTCAATGAGCCTTTTAACTTTTTCCACAGGCTGTCTTTTCTCTTCAGTTTCTTTTCCATCAAGGATGGCATGGACTCCTTCTTGCGGATTTCTCTCACGAGACCATGAAAGGCATCATCAATGCAGAATCTGAGGGCCGCAGAGGTCTCAAAAAAAGCACAGTTATATTCCCGGGCCAGACTCAAGCCTTCTTCTGTAGAGACCTAAGGAAAAATAAATGGTAGTAAAAAGAGAGAAAGGGAGAGATGCTTACATCAAAAACTATGTTTTCTATCAGGACTGTGGACATGTTAAATGGAAAAAAATGTAAAGGAAAAGTATACTAATGAGAATTTGTTGTAAAGGGAGATTTCTAAAATTTCTTAACTTGAAGGGCAAATGAGAAATCAGAACCTCTAAAAGCGCAACTGAGTAATTAAAATTCTCTAAACTTCCAAAAAAACGGTCCAAAAAGTGGTCAAAACCATGGCTTTAGCATAAAACTGGTTTCTAAGTTTCAGCTCTCCAACTTTTGAGTCTTGCAAACTTGGGTAAACTTCTTAACCTTTTGGCCTGAGTATCTCATTTGTAATCTAGGATAATGACACCTACCTCCAAGGCTCTTTGTTAGTGTGTTTGATACACCTTTACAGATAATGTTGCTGAGTACATACTGAAAACTTTATAACTACTATTATTTATTAACTATAGTCCAGAGATTTCAGTTAAGAATAAGCCATGATAAAGTTGCCATGAACTTGAAAAACAATCTTCTGACAAAACAAAAGCAAAACACCACCATTATAAGTCTCTAGCTAAGCACTTTAGAGCATGGTTAGAGCTTTACGTAAGTTTCATGGCACTAAACCATGATGTGGTGCATGTTATTGCAATGGGTCCTCTAGAGATGATAAGCTGAAGTCATAATTATGCCTTAACATCTCTTTAATGTTAACTACAGTGCCTGGTACTTAAGTCACCATTAGAGGAGAAAGGATGATTAATAAAAAAACCTGGATTAAGATGCAAACATAAGTGATGCACAAATATTTAAACAGGGAATTATATGACACTGTAGTTGGGTGCCAATGATACTGCTCAAACTTTAGCATTCCCATTAAGCTCTACTAGAGTATTCACATTGGCTTGAAGAAAGCAGGAATAATGCTGCTTTGACTCAGTATGTTCTGATGGCCTCTTTGTCCATACTGGTCTATTTAAAAGTAACTTACACGGTTGTTTATTTGTATATTCATGTTTCCTGCCAAATTTCCATTTGTATATGGTGAACTGGAGGACTCCATCAGCCTGCACTCTGAAGTGACTGACTATGGGGAGTAGAGCACCCAGTTCACCAGGATGGACATATTCACCAGGCATAACTAAGGAACTTTGTTCTGTTAAGCTGCTGACATTTTGGAGTTGTTTGTAACTAGAACATAAACCACTTTTTCTTAACTGATACACCATATTGTATTGCCAAAAAAGGGGGGTTGAGCTGGGAAATAAAAACAGGTCTGATTTCAAAGCCAGGTCCTGTCTAGTCTATGAAAGATCAACCTCACTAAGGGCTTTCATTCCTGCTGGCAAACATACCAGTCCTTTTCTAAGCTCATGTCTATCTTATAGTAACTAAAGAACACAGCTAAAAACAACCAACTGAAGTTATGAAGATTCTGTCTTACCGGCAATTAGACAAAGTCATACATTAAGTTGTCTAATTTCTAAGGAATCACAGGTGACAGTCTTACCAAATGTTTTGACACTACATACCATGTGTTGCCATTTATTTTTTAGTCTCCTACAACATTTTTCCCAACTCAGAAGCTAACGGACACATATTTTATGTGCTTTTTATAGTAACACCACATTTCTGGTACGATTTTCTAGATTAATCACCTTTCGTTAAGCCACACACACACACACACACACACACACACACACACACACAAACTCCAAAATCTCTGCTGTGGTTTACAAAAGTGTTTTTGTTCTTACTGCTTATTAGCAGCTGGAGGGCAACTGTGTCAGTTTAGCTCCAGACTATGGATTGAGATCTGGTTGATCCTTTCTGTATTCTTATTCTGAGACTCAGACTCAAAGAGCACATCTTATCTGGGATATGATATTCCCATGACAGAGCAGTGGGCAAGAGGCAGAGAGTATTTTATCTACATCCTAAAGGTCAAAAGACAAGTGAAGAAACCTGAAGTCAATGAAGCAGGATGTATCCTCAGTTCACAAAGAATTATAAAGAAATAGAATTTACCAAAACCATTTATATGTAAATGGAGCATACTATCCAGTTAAAAAAGGCAAACATTGTCAGTTAAAAAAAAGACAAACATTGTCAGATGATTAAAAAAAAAAACAAAAACAACACTGGTAGTTAGAACACCTTCCATGTAAGGATATTGAAAGTAAAATCTGAATGGAAATTAATACAAAAAGATGTTATATTGATACATTATCAGACAAAGTAGATTCATCTTTTTAAGTAATAATTTTTAACTATGATGATGGTATTATACATTTGTATGTACTAAAAATCTAGCTTCATTTTATGTTGACAGAACTAAAATACAAAATCGTAATGAGATATTTTAACCTTTCTCCCTCAGCAATTGAAAGAATACATAGATAGGTCCATAAGGATGTTGAAGGTTTGAATAAAACACCACATTTGATCTAATTTACATATGTAAGATGCTGTACCAAACAACTGATTTATTTTCTTCAAATGAACGTAAAGCATTTATAGATATTGACTTCATGCTAAGCTATAAAGCAAGTCTCAAAACACTGCAAAGAATCAAAGGCAGAAAAACTCAAACTTCATGATCAAAGTAGCCACCTCAAGAACTTACCCCCAAAATCAGCAAATTAGACCGAAAGAAGCAAAGGAAGGTATGGTAAAGACAAAAATAAATGAAATAGAAAATAATCATTAAGTGGAGAAGACTAAATCTGAAGTTGTTAAATTGATAGAGCCCAGACAAGGTTAGAGGTGGAAAAGAGTGCAAATAAATAGTATCAAGAATGACAAAGTCGACATAAGTACAGATCCTACAATCATAAAAAAAGGTAATTAAGGAATATTATATTTATGTCAAGAAATCTGACAAATTAGATGAAGGATAAATTCCTAAGACAAAATTTACCAGAATTTACTCAAGAAGAAACAGAAAATCTATATTATCCTATATTTTAGATTGTAATTAAATATGTAATTAAGACTTTTCCACAATTAAGTCTCTATAACCAGAAGTTTTGATGAATATGTGTGGCTATATGTACCAAAATATTTGTACAGAACTGTTCTTATCAGCATTATCATAGATGCAAAAAAAAAGTAACACAAATGTTATAAGTGAATTTGATAATTTGTTGTATATGAATATAATGGAATACTATACAACGCAAATGAATAGAATATTGTTATATAGAACTCAGATAAATCTTACAAACATGATAGTGTTTAGTCAAATCAAATCTATGAAACATTTCTAATAAACTAGTATATTAGATTTTACAGAAATGTGGCAAAGATAGTACAGATAGTTTTCATATACCTAACATCTAATTGCTCTTGTTATATTAATATGGTACACAATTACACTTTTAGAAAATTGAAACACGAAAACTAGTATTGAGGATCAATATGTATTTCCTTTGGGAGGTGACACAAGGGGGTCTTCTGGATGCTTTTTATTATCTTACTTGATCTATATGGTGGCTTCAGGTGGATTCACTCTGATGATTTACAAATATATACTTATAATTTGTGTGCTTCTGTATTTGGTGCATCAATGAAAAACTCAACTGTACTATATAATAGGAAACACACCCTCTGAATTTGAAGCATCACCATTTCCTCAAGTACAGTAGTATTTCTATAGCTAAATGTCTCAACATTCATGGTAAATAGGATATGTACAGTCTCATATCACATCAATCATGGTGTGTCACAAAATGAATTGGGTCTGGTCAGATTTTGCAAAATACGTTGAAAAATGTGTATTTTAGATTTCTGAAATCAGATAACATCATGGACTTAGGTTCCTAGCAGGAAAGTTCAATACCATAAAGATTACAAATCATCTCAAAGTAATGTGTAATTTCAATAAAAAATACATTCAAATCCTGAAATCTTTTGAAACATAGACTGTTATACAGAGATAGTAAAATTCATGGGGAAGAATAAAGGCAAAAATAGGAAAGAAATATTTCAATTCTAGTAAGGAGGAGGCAGAGAAAAGAACAATGGTGTTGGACTCATTCTACTACACCTCTCTGTAAATTTATAGCAGTCCAGAGAGTGGGGTATCAGTTAAGGGCTAGACATACCAATCCAGTGCAATGGGGAAATCTAGAAACAAGATGATCAAATATATGGGGGCTTGATATACTATTGGGTAGCCCTCTAAATCAAAGTTTGGAAGTGAAGATGCATTTAGTGGTACCCTGACATTGAATCATCATCATTTTGGGCTATTCTTGATATATGGAGATTATTTCTACCAGCACAGTAAGGTAATTTTTCTTTGGAAAGAATAGAAAAGGAAAGAGGTTTGAGTCTTTAACTAAATGTATATTTTTTTCTTACACATTTAAAAAATTTCTTTATACAAACACATGTTTATTAAATGTTTCCTAATTATAAAAATGAATTACACAGCATTGGAAACATCAAAATTCAGTTAAAAGTCCAATGTGATGGTCTTAAAAATTAGAAAAATTCCATCCAAAGGTTCATATTGAAGTCACATAAGCAAATAATAGATGACATACTGCTTATTATTATAGCAGGATAAAGTGTTTTCAAATTTGTAGCTCCTCATTGCTTTGGTAAGTAATCATGAATTCTATTTCAAAGCATGAAATGTATATATTCTTAGATTCATTATTGGAATATTAATTCCATGTTACAACTCAGTAATTTTCACATTCATTATAATGAAATCCAAAAGGAAATTAAACTTAGTAAAATATTAGATCTCTTCTATAATTCCTGAAAAAATTCTTACTAGATCAATTACCTAAAGATTATATAAAGTTTTTATTTTAAAAAAAAATATTAAAGTGAAAGCATACTTTAAAATTCCCATGGCTCAATAAATTTTATCTCACATCAATTTTGACGAACCACAATCTGTCATCCCTACACTTGAGTCCAAACCTATAAAAAGAAAATAAGTTCAAAAAACAATTTTTACAGGGGATCCCTGGGTGGCGCAGCGGTTTGGCGCCTGCCTTTGGCCCAGGGCGCAATCCTGGAGACCCGGGATCGAATCCCAGGTCGGGCTCCCGGTGCATGGAGCCTGCTTCTCTCTCTGCCTATGTCTCTGCCTCTCTGTCTCTCTCTCTCTGCGTGACTATCATAAATAAATAAAAATTAAAAAAAACAATTTTTACAGATTCTGGGCTTTTATGTTTAGTAATTTTGGTCTATTTGAAAGCTATAAATATTTCAACAGTATCACTGGAATAAGTTTTATTCCACTAATGGTTCTGAGTGGTTCAGAATTGGAGTAACATAAAAAGTAATTGCTTCTATATTAGGCTTCAAAACCAGGATATGTAATATTCATCCAATATATTATATCTTAACTATCCAAAATTTAAGTAAAATCAAATATTTTTAAATGAAAAATATTTATCCATGCCAAATAGTAACTGCTAAGAAGCACAGTGTTAAAAGGGAGTTAATTATTTTTTCTTTCTCAAGTGAGGAGTTTCAGGCCCCAAAATGGTTAAGCAAGTGGTTCAAGGTCACATATCTAATTGAGTAAAACAATCATCAAGTTCTACTCTCTTCCATCATGTATTATTTCCAATCCTTGCTGTTTCTCATAGGATCTCTCCAGTTCCCTCTCCCTTCCATACACACACACACACACACACACACATACACACACTCACAATATATAAATATAAATATATATATATATAATTGATTATTCTGATCTGAGGTTTGCTAACTTGAGATGATTCTTAAATTACAAAGAAATGATATAGGACATTTTAAAAGAAAAGAAAAGAAAAAGAAAAATTTTAAATACAGAGACAGAGGAGAAAAATAAATATTGTAGAAAGATTATTTGGGGGTCAGGGAAAGAACAGATTTCAGATTTGTTCAGATTCAGATCCCATAACACCATGCCCCTCAATTGCAAGGATGGGGAGTGTGTGATTAAATATGCCACCTGCAGGCTTTAGAAAGCATTGGCAGAAAAAATGGAATAAAGAAAAATGTTTTATACAATAGAAAATTTCAATAACCCAAGGGAACCATCTTTTTAATATATGTGACCTTTTTCACCAAGGAAGATCATTGTGTAATGCGCCAGGTACTCCCTGAAATGCCATTTCCCATCTGCCTGAGGAGGCATTAAAGCACAGCCACAGCTGCATGGGGGTTGAAGAAACCCCTGGGTGTGATGGCAAACACAGCCTGTTCCAGTCCTGGCCCAGCTGCTTGTGGGAAGCGGCAAGCATGCTGGTCAATTCAAGTTCCTGTCCCAGCAATCTGCTGACTTTAAGAGCTTCATCACTCTTTATTGTAAAGGTAAAGGTACTCAGGGTAATGGGGGTCGGCTAGTAAGCCATATAAGTCTTAGTAGCACAAAGGAAACTCTGACACTGCTTTTCTATATTTACTAACCTTGAGTGAGGAGAGATTGGCAGAAAGATGGGTCTGACTCTTCCAAGAGAAGCTTTGCAAGTGTAATCTCTTTGTGGTTCAGCCTACTGGGTACTGTTAAAATATTCAGTGTATAGAACAAACTCTTCAAAATTTGTTAATATTTTTTAATATCTTCCTGTGTTTCACTTCATTCTTACCTACAAAGATATTAATTTTCATTATAGAGCCTGCATAGTCTTGGTAATAGGAATCGGTTTTTGAAGAGTTGGGACCAAAACATTTTATTTGTTAATAAGAAGGAAAATTTGCCCAAACTTAGCTTGTTCAGTTTTCACTTCATTTAGTTGTGTACTTGGTTTTGATCTGTTTTAATGAAGAGTAGCCTTGCCAGTTTCCTTGACCAGCTCCAATGAAAGTGCTTTTGATTTGTTTGCTTTTTTAGTCTGGAAGTTCTTTCTTAAAAGGATTTTTTTTTTTTTTAATTTTAAAGAGAAAGAGAGAGCCCAAGTGGGAAGGGGTAGAGGGGAAAAGAGAGAGAATCCCAAGCAGATTCCATGCTGAGTGTGGAGCCTGACACAGGGCTCAGTCTCACAGCCATGTGATCACAACATGAGCTGAAACCAAGAGTCAGACACTTAACGAATTCTGCCCCCCAGGTGCTCCTACAAGTTTTGTTTTGTTTTTGTTTTGTTTTGTTTTTACACATAGCTTCCTTCTAAAGGTAAGTGCATAGATGTCACCTTAGACTCCCTGCAGGGAACACCAAAACACAGCAATGCACTGGCAATAATTTCCCACCCTCAGCTGCAGTCACTGACATATGAGAAACTCATTCTTTTTAATTTTCATTCAAGTGTACAGTGTTATATTAATTTCAGGTATACCATATCGTGATTCAACAGTTCCATATATTACTCAGGTCTCACCAGGTGTACTCTTAATCCCCTTCATCTATTTCACCTCTCTCTTCACCATTCACCACCTCACCTCTGGTAGCCATCAGTTGTTCCCCATAATTAAGAGTCTGTTTCTTGATTTGTCTCTTATTTTCCCTTTGTGTGTTTTGTTTCATGAATTCAACACATGAGTGACATAATATGGTATTTGGCATATTTTGCTTTGCATTCTACTCTCTAGCTCCATCCATGTCATTGCAAGTGGCAAAAATTCATTCTTCTTTATATTTGAATGATATTCCATTGTATATATAAACTACAGCTTCTTTATCCATTCATCTATTGCTGGACACTTGAGCTGTTTCCATAGTTTGGCCATGGGAAATAGTGCTACAATAAATACAGGGATGCATATATCCCTTCAAATTAGTGTTTAAGTATTAGTTGTATATTTTGGGTAAATACCCAGTAGTGTGATTACTGGATTGTAGGATAGTTCTATTTTTAATTTTTTGAAGAACCTCCATACTGTTTTCCACAGTGGCTGCACCACTATGCCTTTCCATCAGCAGTGCCCAAGGGTTCCTTTTTCTCTACATCCTCACCAAAATTAGTTGTTTCTTGGGTTTTTTATTTTAGCCATTCTGACAGGTGTGAGGTGATATCTCATTGTAGTTATGATATTCATTTCCCTGGTGATGAGTGATGTTGAGCATCTTTTCATGTGTCTGTTGACCATCTAGATGTTTTCTTTGGAGAAATGTCTATGTCTTCTGACCATTTTTAACTGTATTGTTTTTTTGGGAGTTGAGTTGTATCGGTTTTTCATATATCTTAGATATTAACCCTTTATCAGATATTTCATTTATAAATATCTTGTTTCATTCAGTAGGCTTTTAGTTTTATTGGCTGTTTCCTTCACTATGCAGAGGCTTTTTAATATAGACACAATAGTTTATTGTTTTTTTATTTCTCATGCCTCAGGAGACCCATCTAGAAAAATGCTGCTGCACCCAATGTCAGAGAAATTACTGCTTGTGTTCTCCTCTAGGATTTTTATGGTTTCAGGTCTCAGATTTAGGCCTTTAATTTATTTTTAGTTTATTTTTGTATATGGCTTAAGAAAGTGTATGTTGCTGTATGTATGGTTTTCCCCAATACCATTTATTGAAGAGACTTTCTTTTTTCCATAGTATAGTCTCGCCTTCTTTGTCAAAGATTGATTGACCATATAATGGTATGTTTATTTCTAGGCTTTCTATTCTGTTCCATTGATCTATATGTCTATTTTTGTGCTACTATTATACTGTTTTGATTACCATAGCTTTGTAATAGAACTAGAAATTTGGAATTGTGATACCTCCAGTTATATCCTTTTTTTTTTTTTTTCAAGATTGCTTTGCCAATTCGGGGTCTTTTGTGGTTCTATACAAATTTTAGGATTGTTCTTGTTCTGTGAAAAATGCTGTTGTTATTTTGATAAGGATTGCAGTAAATGTTTATGTTGCTTTGGGCAGCATAGTCATTTTAATAATATGTGTTCTTCCAATCCATGAGCATGGAATGTCCCTCCATTTCTTTGTGTTGTCTTCAATTTCTTTCATCAATGTTTTATAGTTTCAGAGTACAGGTCTTTCACCTCCTTGGTAAGTTTATTTCTAAAGTACTTTATTATTTTTGGTTAAATTGTAAATGTGATTGCTTTCTTATTTTCTCTTTCTGTTGTTTCATTATTGGTATACATACATACATATGATTTCTGTACATTGATTTTGTATCCTACAACTTCATTTAATTCATTTATCAGTTCTGGGAGATTTTGAGTGAGTCTTTCAGGTTTTCGATATACAGTATCATATCATCTGCATAAAGTGGAAGTTTTACTTCTTCCTTACCAATTTGGATATATTTATTTCTTTTTGTTGTTTAATTGCTGTTAGAACTTCCAGTATGATGTTGAATAAAAGTGATGAGAACAGACACCCTTATCTCTTTTCTGACCTTAGGGGAAAAGCTCTGTTTTTCACCATTGAGTATGATGTAGCTGTGGGATTTTCATGTATGGCCTTTATTGTATTGAGGTATGTTCCCCCTAAACGTACATTTTTTTAAATCGTAACTGTTGTACTTTGTTGAATGCTTTTTCTGCTTCTATTTTAATCATAGGATTTTTCCTTTCTCTTATTGATGTATCATGTTGATTAATATGCAAATATTGAACCACCCTTGTATCCCACTAGATCATGATGAATGATTTTTTGATGTATTTTTGGATTCAGTTTGCTAGTATTTTTTGAGTATTTCTGCATATATGTTCATCATAGTTTGATGTAGTTCTCTTTCTTGGTGGTACCTTTTTCTGGTTTTGGTATCAGGGTAATGCTGGCCTCATAGAATAGATTTGGAGGTTTTCCTTCTGGTTTTGGAATAGTTTATTTACAAGAGACACAAAGAGAGAGGCAGAGACATATGCAGAGGGAGAAGTAGGCTCTCTTCAAGGAGCCTGATGAGGGACTCAATCCCAAGACCCCAGATCATGCCCTGAGTCAAAGGCAGACATCCAACCACTGAGCCACCCAGGTGCCCCAAAAAGAATAGGTATGTTTGGTAAGAATTCTTGAAATGTTTGGGTAAGAATTCTCCTGTGAAGCCATCTGGTCCTGGACTTTTGTTTTTTGGAAATTTTTTACCATTGCTGGTAATCAGTCTGTTCAAATTTTCTACTTCCTGCTTCAGTTCTGGTATATTATATGTTTCTAGGAATTTAATCCATTTCTTCTAGGCTGTTCAGTTTGTTGCCATATAATTTTTCATAATATTCTCTTACAATTGTATTTCTCCAGTGTTGGTTGCTTTCTCCTCTTTCATTTGTGGTTTTGTTTGAGTCCTCTCTGTGGTTGGTTGGTTGTTTGATGAGTCTGGCTAGAGGTTTACCAATTTTATTGATCTTTTCCAAGAACCAGCTCCTGGTTTCATTGTTTTGATTTTTCTCTATCATTTATTTCTACTGTAATCTTTATTATGTCATTGCTTCTGCTAGTTTTAGGTTTTGTTGGTCAATTTCTAGCACCTTTAGGTATAAAGTGAGATTTTTCTGCTTCTTTTTTTTTTTTAAAGATTTTATTTATTTATTCACAGAGACACAGAGACAGAATGAGAGGCAGAGACACAGGCAGAGGGAGAAGCAGGCTCCATGCAGAGAGCCCGACGTGGGACTTGATCCAGGGTCTCCAGGATCACGCCCCGGGCTGCAGGCAGCACTAAACCGCTGCTCCACCGGGGCTGCCCGATTTTTCTGCTTCTTGAGGTGGCCAGTATTGCTATAAACTTTCTTCTTAGAACCACTTTTGCTGTATCACTTTCATTTGTCTCCATGTATTTGTTGATATCCAATTCTGATTTCCAGGTTGACTCATTCATTGTTTAGTAGCATGTTTTTAACCTCTATGCTTTATGTATTTGTGTTCTTTCTAGATTTTTTCTTCTGGTGAATTTCTAGGATCATAGTGTTGTGATCAGAAAAGATGCATGGTATGGCTTTGATCTTTTTGAATTCACTGAGAATGGTTTTTCAGCCTAATATGTAATCTGTTCTGGAGAATGTTTTCTGTGCACTTGAAAAAAAAATGTACTCTGCTGTTTTAGGATGGGATGTTTTGAATAAGTTTAAGTCCATCTGGTCCCATGTGTCATTGAAAGCCACTCTTTCCTTGTTGATTTCTTATTTGGATGATCTGCTCATCAATATAAGTGGGGTATTAAAGTCCCCTACCGTTGTTGTATTGCTATCAATTAATTTCTTCCTTTTTTTTTCAATTAGTTTATGTTCTTTATGTTTCTTTATGTTTTCAATTAGCAAATACTTTATGCGTAAAGTATTTGGATGCTTCCCTTTGAGTGCATATTTATAATTGTTATATCTTCTTGTTGGATTGTTCCCTTTATGCTTACACAGTGCCCTTCTTTGTCTCTTGTTATAGTCTATTTTGTCCCATATAAACATTATTACCCCAGCTTTCTTTTGATATCTATTTGCATGGTAGATGTTTCTCCATCCCCTCACTTTCACTATGCAGGTGTCTTTAGCTCTGAAGTGAGTCTCTTGTAGACAGTGTATAGATGGATTTTTTAAAATCCATTCTGTCACTTTGAATGTAATGGATTAAATACACCAATCAAAAGGCATAAGGTGATTATTTTTCCCTTTTCTCTCTCTCTCTCTCTCTTTTTTTAGTTACATTAGTCTCAGGTGTACAACTCAAGTCAATTGTATATGTATTGCCATTTTGGTACTTGTTTTGTGGCTGTTTGTATAGTTCTCCTTTGACCCTTGCTCTCTTTCATGGTTTGCTGGCTTTCTTTAGTGATATACTTGGATTCCTTTCTCTTGATTTTTTGCATATCTATTACGGGTTTTTGATTTGTGGTTATCATTAGGTTTATTAATATCTTTTGCATATATCAGTCTGTATTAAGCTAATCATTGCTTAAGTTTCAACCCATTCTTTACTTTTCTCCTTTGTCATTTTTTTAGGCATATGTTATATTTTATGCCCTTTTATTTTGTGAATCCCTTGAGTGATTTTTACAGATATACTTATTTTTACTGCTTTTGTGTTCTCCACTTTTTTTATTCCTATTCATGGTCTTTCCTTTCCACTCAAATAGTCCCTTTTAACATTGCTGGTTTAGTGATCATGAACTCCTGTATCTTTCATTTGTCTAGGAAATTATCTCTCCTTCCATTCTGAATGATAGCCTTGCTGGATAGAGTATTCTTGGTTGCAGATTGTTTTCCAGTCATCACTTTGAATATATCATGCTACTTTCTTCTGTCCTACAAAGTTTCTACTGAAAAATCAGGTGATAGCCTTATGGGATTTCCCTTGTATGTAACGGTCTTCTTTTGCAGCTTTTAAAATCCTCTTTATCAATATTTCCTGCCAGTTTGTTACTGTGTGTCTTGGTGTGGACCCCCTTGGACTGATTTTGTTGGGGGATTTTCTGTGCCTCCTGGATCTGGATATCTGTTTCCTCCCCCCACCCCCCAGTAGGAAACTTTTCAGCTATTATTTCTTCTTATAAATTTCCTGCTACTTTTTCTCTCTTCTCCTTCTGTGATCCCTATAATATAAATAAATGTTATGCTTGATAGAGTCACTGAGTTCCCTAAGTCTGTTCTCATTTGGCATATATTTTTTTCCTCTCACCTGTTCAACTTGATTACTTTCCTTTACTCTGTCTTCCAGGTTGCTGATTTGCTCCTCTGCTACCTCTCACCTCTCACTACATTTATTCCATGTAGTGAATTTTAAATTTAATTTATTGTGTTCCTTATCTCTGATTGGTTCTTCTCTCTTTGTTAAGTATCTCACTGATGTCCTCCACTGTTTTCTCAAGTCCAATGAGGATCTTTATGATCATTACTTTCAATTTTTTAGCAGGCATATTACTTACCTTTTTATTTAGCTCTCTTGCTATGGTTTTGTTCTCTATCTCCTCATTTTGTCTAACTCTATGTTAGGAAAGTGCTCTTGAAAATAATGGCCTTATGAAAAAGTCCACTAGTTCCCTACAATGCAATGTTCCTGTTCACCAGAACATGGTGCTTCAGGAGGTGTCTCCTCTGTGTGTTGAATGTGTCCTGCTGTTGTGGGCATTGTTTACTAAAACTCTGAGCCCCACTCTGGTGTAGGGCCAAGGTGTGTATAGCTCTGTTTGCAAAATGAGACCTGCAGTCACCACTGAGACTGGGTCTGGCCTGGGCAGATCTGCAAAGCAAACAAAATGGGTAGGGTGCACAGTTGTAACAACATGGTACACCTGGGCTATCTCAGGTCCTGCCACTGCTGGGACCCAAGCTATGCAAAATGTGCAAGTGGGAAGTCATGGTTTGTGCCAGTCTTCTGAGGGAAGGGAACCCTAGCTCACAGACGAGGCAAATGTGACTAGGGAAGGTAGATCTGCTGAAATGGGAGAGGCAGGGATTGGTAATGAATGTCAGCACAGTGCTCATTCCTACAGAAGTCCTTCAGCAATCCCTGCCTCTCTAGAACATGCTCCAACCTGCCCTGAGACATACTTCCTCACATGCCATCTGTAATATTCTGGCCTTTGAGTATTGCACATTTCCTCTGCCTGGAGTGTGCCCCTCCCAGTACTTCTTATGGCTGATTTCTTCTCATCAGTCATGTCCCAGCTTAAATATCATCTTCACTGAGACACCTTGCCTAACTTTTCTCTAGAAAATATTTTGCCCATTGCCAGTGATTTGTTCCATTGCTCTGCCTTATTTCTTTCTTAGCACTTAATTACTCTCTGAAATCATTTTACTAATTTATTCCTATGTTTATATTCTGTCTCCCTTCAGTACAATGAAGCTTTGTTATAGCAGAAATTTGTCAGTCTTGTTCACTGCTGTACCTAGAGCCATCACAGTGGCCAACACTTAGAATGACACTACTGGATACCTTGGCCATAGAATACAGCATTGGGGTTATGATAAATAAGGGAGCTAGTTGTCAGGGCAATAGGAAAATTATAGTGATTTGGAATTTCCTTTTTAATCAGTGCCATGACAGCACTATGGTGACATTTATAAGTAGTGCCCAGACCCTTATTAGTGGTTCTTGGCTCCCTCAGGGAAGACAGATATCCTTGTAGGAGACCTAAATGACAAGTAGGGAGTGTGTGTGGGGGGAACCAGAATAAGTCTCAGATGGAAGGACTAACAATGGCCTAAGGCAGAGGTGATAATGGTGCTTTTGTGGGATCATCAGCTGTTAATGTGGTGTAGAGGAAAGCATGAAGGAGGAAGGAGAGAATGAACAGCAGCACTATCAGAAGGAATGAGTGAGCTTAAGTGCCTAATTTATGTAGATTCATATGAAATTTGTTAGATTCATATGAAATTCTTATGAAATCCATCAATTAAGTGATTTTTTTAAAAGGCCTATTTCTTGAGTGCCTACTCTGTGCAAAGAAATGTAAAAGGTTTTCTCTCTCCTGTTGAAGAGACATTGATTGAATGAAGAGAAAAGCAGGACATAATAAATGGTATAGTCAGTCCTTCTGAGGCACAGGATGGTAATGGCTCTAGGGTAAAGAGTTTAGACTGCTTTGTATAAGAGACATTTGAAATCTCCAAGGCCTTGTGCTTTTCATCCAGGAAGCCCTGGTATGCTGGGGGTTGGGGGGATGGGGATAAGGTTGCCATGGCAGCCAGTAGTTGCTATGAAGGGAAAAAAGAGAAGATTAATGCTAAATATTTTGCTAACAGCAATATCTAGCTGCGGCTTTGAATTTTTCTCCTAAGGACTACTTTTAAAATATCTTGTTAAAATTATAAATCAATAAAGTTAGGCAGTATATGAAATATATATGTCAGTGTGTATATATATATATATATATATATATATATATATACACACACACACACACACACATATATGTATGTCCAGGCCTTAGTGTATCTTAATATATTTGAACTAATAAATAAATGTGTGTATTTGATGTATATTAAAGAATGGTTTTCCCACACTTTATGAATAAAGAGTAAAATTTTGGCCACTTGGAGAACTTAAGTATCAAAAACATATTTCAACAGTTAATTTATTACATTAATAAATTCATATTAGATAAAAATAGAAGGAACTTATGATTATATTTGTAACACATATAACAATTATAATTAAGCAATAAATTGTATAGCTGTGTGATATCTGGATCCCCTACAGAATATAAGACCATGAGGGCATGGAACATTGCTTTCTCAGCAACACCTCACTATTTTGCACATGAACCAAGCTCAGTAACCATCTTTTGTATCTCTTCCTTGAATGGGTGGTGAATAAAGGAAAAGAAAGGAAACCAAGGAGGAAGCAACCAACTACTACAGCAAAAACTCTCCATATATTAACTAGAGAGCTCAAAAGCCCAAATCCCATTTGAACTGCCAAAGGTTTTGAGTCCCACAAAAGCACTATTATTTATATTCTCTCTATATAAAGACATGTGCACTGCAAAATCTCTAAGCAGAGAAAAAAAGAAAAGGCTGGGGCATGATGCTTTCTTGAGTGGAGTCTAGGGAACAGAGTGGTGGATGACTGATGTGATCCAAAGGAAAGCCAGAGGTATCAGGATTCCTCCAAGTTTATGGTCAACATATGTATCTTTTTGCATTATATTCAGAAAAGGTATGCTTTGCAGAGAAGAATGAGCCTGAACAAAGTAAGTTTGATACAAGTTCTAACTCTGGGATCTGCAGAATATAAAACTGAACCAATGTTCCAGGGAGCTGGGCATTTTTTTGAAAAATTTATAAGCCTGTACTTATTGGCACTACTATAAATTTAGTTTTCATTTTTAGCAGAGCCATCAGTGCCCTTGTCAATCATTTTACTTATTATTAGCTAGTGCCCTTTCCTATTCTCATTTAGTTCTTCAAAATCTTCACTTCTCATTTTCAGCAGATGATCTTGCCCTCACTTCAACTCAATGAGAAAATAAAAGCATCCAAAAATAATAAGTAAAACATTCCATACTAGCACCTAGAAGCTCACCTGTGTCATTAGCTACCTTATCTTACTCTCTGTGTCTCAAATGAAGATAGGTTACTGATTCTGTCAAGTCTAATACCTCCATCTGGACTCTGTCCTCTTCAGTATCTGTCCTCTTCAGTATCTGTTTAAGTCTGCCAGCATGAGTTGTACCCCTTCTGTTTTATATTTTAAGCTTTTTTAATAGCCCCTGTTTTTCCCAGAAAAAATAATCAAGTCACCTTTTTTAAGAGCCCAATTCTAATTACTTTCTTTTAACTGTAGATTCTTCAGGAAAGCACTTGTACAAGGTTAAAAAGGGGGAAGAATTGGGCTGAGGCATGAAAATTTTTGGAAGAAGGATGCACAGTCTTAAAATAAGGTACTGCACTGCATGGGAGAGGATATTTACATGATGTATTCAATAAGGGGCTAATATTCAAAATACATGAAGAACTCATATAACTCAACATCCAGAAAACAAATAATCTGATTAAAAAATGGGTAGAGGACCTGAATAGACATTTCTCCAAAGAAGACATACCACTGGCCAATAGACACATGAAAAGATGCACATCACTACTCATCAGGCAAATGCAAACCAAAACCACAATGACACCAGTGCATACCTGTCAGAATAGCTAGTATCAAAAAGACAAAAATGACAAGTGTCGGTGAAGATGTGGAGCAAAAGGAGCCTCACATGCACTGTTGGTGGGAATATAAATTTATATGGCCACTGTGGAACATAGTATGGAGGTTCCTTAAAAAATGAACAATATAAATACTATATGATCCAGTAATTTTACTCCTGGTATTTACCCAAAGAAAACAAAAACATGAATTTGAAAAGATATATGCACCCCTAGGCTTACTGCAGTGTTATTTAACGATAGTCAAGATATGGAAGCAACCTAAATGTCCACTGATAGGTGAATGGATACTCAGTCATAAAAAAGAATGAATGAAATCTTGCCATTTGCAACACCACGGATGGACCTAGAAGGTATTACGCTAAGTGAAATAAGTCTGACAGAGAAAGACAAATACCATTTGATTTTACTTACATGTGGAATGAAGAAAGAGAGAAAGAAAGAGAAAGAAAGAAAGAAAGAAAGAAAGAAAGAAAGAAAGAAAGAAGAAAGAAAGAAAGAAAAAGAGAAACAGACCCATAAATACAGAAAACAAACTAGCAGCTGCCAAAGGGGAGAGGGTTGGATAGGCAAAATGGGTAAAGGGAAGTAAAAAGTACAGGTTTCCAGTTATGTGATGAATAAGTCATGGGGATGAAAGGTACAGAATAGGGAATAAAATCAATGGTATTATACTGGCATTGCATGGTGACAGATGGTAGCTACACTTTGTGGTGAACATAGCATAACATATCAAATTATTGAATCACTATTATGTACACCTGGAACTAATGTCACATTGTGTTTCAACTATACTTGAATTAAAAAAAGATGTCAGAGGTTTACGTGCTGATTTAATCACTTCTGATTTGCACATCAATGTTCACAATCTGGATTCAGCTTCCCCCCTCACCTATTCTCCTAAAATGGTTTCAAAGGTATAAATATGACCCTTGCTGCCAAACTCAGTAGGTAATTCCAGATATCTTTCAGCATCTGCATTATTTGACAAATTGACTACTTTCTTCTTTAAACTTCTCATTTGACTTGGTGATCTCCTTTCCTGATTTTTCTAACCTCTTTATGATTACTTTTTCTGAATATCTGAATATTTTCAGTGTCTTAAATACTCTTCACTCACTCTTCCCATAATTTACTTTGCTTCTATTCTTATTTGGCATTTGTTCCTTATATATTTTTATTCAAGTCCATTGCTTTAGTCATTATTAGAGTGTTCATGAGCCCCTATTGATGTTTTCAAAGCTCATCTTTCAGGTTAAGTCCAGAATCACATGTACAAGTCTCTGCTGGAGAATTTTTCTGAAATGTCATATAAGCATTTCAAATTTGTGATCAAATTAATTATTTTTCCTTGCCACATGCTCCATCTTGGCTAATGGCACCAGTGTTCTCAGTAGTCTAGGCAAGATCTTTAAAATCCCTCCAGATTCCTCTATCTCCCATATCCTTAAATCTAGCTGATAATCAAGCCATTTCATTTCCATCTCTTGATTATTGTATACTGACATCTTCCTTCTCCTTTCATAGCCAGTGCCTTAGTTTGGGGCTCTTGTAGATTTATCCTCAAAATGATCTTTCTACCTTCAGACTTAACCTCCTCAAATCTATCCTTCATACTCTAACCAGAGAGAAATGTCCATAACATAAAAGCAAATATTTAGCTCTCCAAGTTGTTTTTGTGATTCTCCCTTCATCAGTAACAGAGTGGGTAGCACATGATAAGTGCTCAAAAAAAAAAAAAAAAAAAAAAAAAACCCCAGTGGTTTATTCCTACAGCAATTAGTACTAGATGAAGTCAGGCTTAGCTCTTATTTGGATAAATAACCCTGCCTCTCAAACCCCAATTTCCTTCTCAAAATAAAAAGGATAATACCATCTCCTTCAGAAGGTTGCTATACAGATTATATATAAGTTATGTAGTAATATGATCCATAGCCTTCTAGCACACAGAGTGTATTTAATAAATAGTTACTTTCTCATAATTACTAATGGAGCACTCTGGACTCTTAGAAGAATCAAGGGCATCAGTTGAGCTACCAGAATTAAAGGGATATGGAATATCCTCAAAATAAAAGAATTCAGGATTGCAATGGACTTTAGAGTCATCCTTCAGCCACCAAGTCATTGTATGTCATTCTACAACAACTCTATCAATTACTATTTTTTGTAGGTTTATACAGATGGCACATCCCTCTGTAAAATGACCCCTCTTTTTATCAAAAGGTTCTCATATTTAGTCAAAAGAGATTTTGAATTATAGAGAGCTGAAATTGCCCCTAGGCATCCTATACTCTAAATCCTAAATAGTTTGAGAATTCCTTAATTTTTGAGATAATTTTTGAGTTCTTCTATGCTGGGGTTGGCACTAACACCCAAGGCTCTTTTTACCACCACAGATGCATCACTGTCTACAACACAAAGACTCTGGCCTGAAGAAATGGTGCATGTGACAAGTAGAGCCCACAGGGTATAAAAGTCCAGAGAAGAAACTTCCTGAAGCAAGCAGGCTTGCATGGAGTGAGGAAGACAGAAACTAGGGTCTTTTCCCTATTTAGTCAGCAGCTGAGGACTCTGGAAGTCTGGATCTGGGGCTTTCACTTTACAAAATTTAAATTTTTATTTTTAAAATGCATATTCTATACATTTTTAATAATAGAACATGTATCTGCTAGTTCCACCACTTTAGATCTGGAAGATATATGTAGATTCAAGCAGCTACACAGATGTCAGCTTTAACTGTTACAAGAAACCCCTCTGTGGCCTTAGCAACACCTTTCATTTGTTGCTTCTCAAGCCCAGTTGCCCAGTCCCTCCCCAGGTGGACAAAAGGACCTGCCCCTAGATGGCTGTGCATACAGCATGCCAGAGAAAGGAAGGTAACCTTGACAAGTCTGTTAGGAAGCAGCGGCCTGAAACTGCATCTCCAAGTCAGTGACACCTGTTTTCTCTTCCAGATTCTGGTCATGTCAGAGCATAGAGCAAACAACACTATCACAGCAATGACTTGTCAGCTCACTGACATTATCTGTGCTCTATCTTCCACAGAAGCAGCTAAGAACATAGTCTATGTTAGTCAAAACAGCAGTTCTTTCTAAGATACAGGGAGAAAAGTATTCTACTTAAGAGGATGGCTTGTGAAACCAAATGGCCTGAGTTCTAATCACATCTCTTCTGCTTACTAATCAAGCGACCATAATTGAGTTACTTACCCTTTCTAAAACTCAGTATCCTAATCTTAAAATGGGGCTAATAAGAGACAGAAAGGAGATAACAGTATACCTTATACTAATTACATAGTAAACGTACTATAATTTGGACTTTTTTATAAAAGATTTTATTTATTTATTCATGAGAGACACACAGAGAGAGAGAGGCAGAGACACAGGGAGGAGAAGCAGGCTCCATGCAGGGAGCCCGACATGGGACTTGATCCCAGGTCTCCAGGATCAGGCCCGGGGCCGAAGGTGGCACTAAACCACTGAGCCACCCGGGCTGCCCTGGACTTTTTTGTTTATTCATTTAATACATAGAACTGGCTTGTCTCCAGTCAGAAATTATGTAATGCTGATGAATGAGAAGATTCTTATCTTTACACCACCTATCAGAGTGGGGGATGGGGCCTTTTACTGTCAAAGTTACTCTGATACACTTGACTCCATTGCCATGTCTATCCTTAGAATGGTTGAATTCTCCTTTGGCTATATTTTATTGAATGTGGCATAAAAGCATTTTGCTCAAACCACAAGTCTCCCCCTCACCCCAAGCCACCAGTTATGCTATGTTTTATCAGTTAGGGGATGGGGTTACTCTCCTCAATCTACTAAAAACCATGATTACTACACTTCACTTCTTCAGTTGTTTTCCTCAGCTTTCTCCTTCATAGCCTCTTAAATTTCTTGTTTTCTTCCATTTTCCTATCTTCTATCTCTATCTTTTCTTCTCGAACTTCCTTTCTTCAGATCTTCACCATACAATATTCTACTAATCCCGCAGGTTTTTTAAAGTAATTACCAGACTCTGTTCCATGAATTGTTTGCTGATCCCCAGGCCTTCTCCCCATTTTTAAGTCCCCAAGCATTTGGTTTTTGTCACTCAGTTTTTCATTACAATTAATGTTTTTCTTCCTCTGTACCAAGGCTAAGTTTCATAGGCACACTGTTCCTTTCAACTCTGTGTCTGCTACATTTGGGATCATCATCAAATTGGTTTCAAAACTGCTCCTCTCCTCTCCCATTAATACAGTGTTTGCCATAGGGATTCATTTTTTCTTCATCTCCCCTTTTATAGTATGTGACTATCAACACAACCTAAATTTTGCTCTTGTGGTCAGATCTTGGTCTTTCACAGTGACATCTAATTCAGCAAAATTCCCAATTCCCTTAATCAACTGTGAATTGTTTAAGTGCAAGCCATGCTGAGTAGAGAGGTAGACCATGGAATCATGGAATCATAGACATTAGAGACAATGTTGTAAGGAAGTCAGACATCATTGCTTTTAAAGCATTCCTATGAGATGGGGCATAGAGACCTTTTTACAGACCTTTCCAATGATGAGTCTATTCACATATCACAGAATTCCAGGCTATGATGTGTATCTCTCACTGGCTGAAATTCAGTAATTTTAAGAAGAAAATGTTCTCCCTAGATTTTCTATCTCTTGTCCTAATTATAGCCTTGGAAGGACATTCCAAATATTATTCTCCTACACACAGCCTTTTCTTCCATATGACAACTCTTTTAATACTGGAGAACATAAGTGATGTCTTCCGCTCATAGCTTTACTACTGATTACATTCAGAAGATGGTGCTGTCTTATTTTCAGAAGATAGTCTTCATCTTCTGGAATCTTAAACAACAAAAATACTCAGAAGAAAAATACTCAGAAGAAAAGCAGATGCTTCCATTTTGCTTTGTTCTTACAGAGTAATGTGTGACCCACATTATGAAACAGACCCACTATGAAACAGATAAATAGCAGCAACAACAATGAAACTTTGGTTGTAAGATTATTACTTTTCTAACCACAGAGGATGCCTAACTGCTTAGCCACACTAGACATTAGCTTTTTTTTAAACTATACTTGTTACTTCCTCTGCTACGATAAGGGCAGATAGTTGGGCCTCTACATTTTTATTTCTTTGATAAACAAGAAAAAATGTAATAGGGTGAAATATACCTTTGCAATGACATTATCAGTACTGTCTGCTTCCTAGGAAGTAGCCTTCTTTGATGACTCATTCAAAAATACATACATCTTCCCTATCATCTAGCCTCTTATGGATAGTTGCAATTCATTAATCCATCTCAAAGTAACCAACACACTGCATT